>NC_049235.1:50044429-50347459 GCF_011100685.1 Canis lupus familiaris
CCAAAGGCAGGCGCCAAACCGCTGCGCCACCCAGGGATCCCAACTTTGTGGTATTTTAACTTGCTAGTCCAGTGTCCTGCTCTTCAGCACAGAAGTAGTCTTGAAAAATAAACAGACCATATTTGCAGTCCTGGAAGGAGCACAACGCAGTTGGAGTTCTTTCAAAGCCTTATTCTGAGGAAAGAGTCATTATTTACCATTATTTGTGGTTCCCTGAAAGATTCCGTATGAAAGAACTGCATTTATTTGGCTTCCCTCAAATTCACCCAGTATTAAAAACTTCTCCTAGAGCCTTTGTTGAATGTTTTGACAGTAAGCCCTTCTGAGGCAGTAGTGCAAACAATGGACTAACCAAAAAGACTAAAAGGAAAAGCTGAGGATGATCTGTTCCTAAGAGCTTTGGGTAACTATAACACTCATGGGGATCCTGGAGCCATGTCCATGTATAAGTCTATACATATATTCAGGAAAGATCGGAGAAGTTCTACTTTCTTCTAACTGGCCTAGGTGATCTTTAACAAGCTGGAAGTAGAGGGAGACTAAGAAAGTTGTAGATTACCTGGGTGAGTGTACAAAGCGTATCCCAGCATCCACTCAGAACCCCCTGGTAAAGACTCAGGGATTCACTGGTTTTAGATATTTAAGGAGATCTCTGTTTAATTATTAACTGACCACTAAGCAAGCTGAGTACAGATGTTAGTGGCCATACTTGACATATAGTCTTTGCAGCATTTGTTCAGAAATGTCACTAAACAATCAGCAATTGCAACAAGTAGTAACACAAATCATCCTCAGGGTGGGGGGAAATTTAATGTCCTGAGCTGTCCTATTATATTATTTAAAATGTTTAGTTTTCAACAAAATTATGACACATGCAAAGAAACAAGAAAGTCTGACCCAGAAACGGTCTCAGGATAGCCAAAACATTCTTGGAAATAGAATTCACACTTGCAATTTAAAAGCCCTACAAAGCTATAGTAACCAAGACAGTGTGGTAATAGAATAGACATCATTGCTGGAGGAATATACAGTGGTGCAACTATAAAAAGTTATATATGAATTTATCATATGACCCAGTAATTCCACTCCTATATGTATACCCAAATGTATTGGAAATAGGTGGTCAGACAAAAATTTACACACAAACATTCATAGAAGCATTTTTCGTAACAACCAAAAAGTGGAAACATCCCAGTAGAAATGTCCATCAACTAATTAATAGGTAAACAAATGTGATATATCCAACAATGGAATATTTTTCAGCCATAATAAGGAATTGAGGATTTGTATTTACTGCAACATGAATGAGCCTTATAAACATTATACTGAGTGAAAGAAGCCAACCATAAAAAAATCACATGTTACATGTTTCTATTTACATGAAATATGTAGAATAGTAAATCCATATAGAGAGAAAGTAGATCAGTGGTTGCCAGAGGTTACTAGAGGGGGGAATGGGAAGGGACTACTAATGGGTAAAGGGTTACTTTCTAGAGTGATGAAGATGTTCAGGAATTAAATAGTAGTAATGTTTCATCTCTTGAATATACTAACAAACACTGAATTGTCTACTTCAAATGATAATTTTTATTATGTGTATATTATAGAACAATATATTTTTAAGGTATAAAGACTTCTGTCTTCAAAAAGCAGCCATATATATATATATATATGTTATATATGGCTATATATGTAATACATATATAAATATAGCATATATATATATATATATATATATATATATATATATCCTGTTTTTTTTTTTCAAGGAAGATTCTTTCAGCCCCATCTAGCTCTTTGACAATATAATCTAATAATCTCAATATGCCCTTGGCAATATCATATATCTTGCTCTTGGTCAGTTTGCTGAATATATATTTGTTCAGCAATCAGATATATTGACCAGTGTTCAAATGACACACACACTGTAGACAAAGACCTACACTGAGATTGAAGATGGTTAACCACAGTGATTTTGCCACCAGAGGGGAGGATTCAGATAAAGGTATATAAAAATAGAAAGAAATGGTAACATACTTCCAAGGGAAACCCCATCCATCCCCAGGAAGGGCATTGAATCTGAGAAGAGTGTAGAGTCTAAAATATAAAGTACATGTGAAGTGAAAATTGAACCAAGGTAGATTGAAAAATCTCCAGCTCAGTTGTTCTGGTGACATGGATGTACTTGAAGAAAAAAATTCAACCATAGTTCAAAGACTTGGTCTTTCACTGAATTGGTTATTAGCCAAATTGGTGTGAGGAGGAGAGTTAGCTTGTGTCTGCAACACAAGACACTCTCAAGTTGTGACTAAGATTTGAGGCCTGATTGAGTGAATTTCTGGAAAAAAGAGGTGATGGGGAGGAGAGTGTGGATTCAGAGAATAAAGTGGACCACTCCTGCTATCAAAACCTAGAGAACACCATACCCAGTATAATTGTTACTGTTGGATGGTCCTTTTGCACATATCTAAAGGAACTCCATAAATGTTAAAGCCAAGAATAAACTATTGAAAGGCAGGAATATTCCATAACAGGTAGAGGGACTTGTGTTCCCGGTTATGGGAAGCACAGAAAGAGATAATAAAAGAGGTGTGGACTGTCATTTTAAAATTAATACTTATTTAAGCAAGTGAGCTTATTAATAAAACATGGCAGTGGGAGATCATAAATTGCACTTTCAAGCAGCAGTTATCCCTTTGTTTCTAAACAGCTGCATTCTGCTTTATTCACAGAGCCTTTTGAGGCACTTCAGTTCTGTTTGTTGTGCTAAGTGAGGAAGTGTGGCAGCCTGCATAAACTCCAGAGGTCCACAGTCTCAAATGGGGAGCAGCTGCTAGGTAGATAAAAGTGTTTGTAGAGCCTTTTGTCTAGGAGCCAAGGGGTTGGAGGGATTATGTCTTTGGCAGAAGGGTGGCAATATAATGCAGGGATATATGCCATGGCATAAAGTTAAGATTCACTGCTCTCTTGGTTTAAGTGAATCAATAGCATTAGGCTAAATGTGCCACTTCTTCCTCCTAAAGGATGTAGAGCTGTTGAAAGCCTTATGGTGCTTAAAATATAACATATTATGCTGAGCAAGTCTCGAAGAAGGAAAACTGCTATAAAATATCTTCAACAGATTTCTCAGGTAAAATGATAGTGGTATCATTATTTCTCTAGACGATTTTATTAAATAAGTAGAAATAAAACACACACAAGGGAACTGATTTTTTAAGATGTCATTTAGCCATAACATCTGAATAACATGCAAACTATATGACTTTAAGAGGCTCTTATGAATACTTGATTTTGTATTCACAAGATTCAGTAAATTCTTATAACTCACAAATAGCTCCTTTTAACCAAGCCTACAAGGCTTTTTGGAAGAATGAGTCTAGAGTAGTCCTCATCAGAGGGGCAAATCAGAATCACAAGATAAAAGATCTCATGAAATATCAAAATTCCCTAATATTTTAAGGATTCAGGAATTGTGAGACATAGATAAAGCATGAGCATGTGTGGGATCATAGCAGAGTTCCTCAGGTCCATTTTTGTACGTTCGAATTTCTCTGGCCTGAGTTTTACATCTAAGGTCTCTGCATCACATTTACTAAACATCACTTACATAAAAGGGAGTTCTTGGAGTCATTAACATCTTTCTTTTATAGTTACATAGCTTATGTGACATTTACTAAAAGCCTGGACATCAATACATTCTGTTTATTTAAGCATTACATGGATAAGGGCACTCCTGCTTCCATACCATTAGCATGTTTCCAGAGTTCTCTGTTACTAGCATGTTTATAGGGGGTCTGAGTCATCTTTCTTTCTTACTCAAGTGTCTTCCAGTAAAGAGAGTGAATAGATTCCAGACCTGTTCTTATCCTCCCCAGTGTAAACTCTTACCTTTGGCAATATCTCCTGGCTACATATTTCTCAGGTTTATTTTAATAATTTTTACGCCATTCTTAATATTCCATTGAAAACCAGTATTTGAACTATTCAATCGAGAGTAAAAATCCCTGCTCAATTATTCTTTTTCCTCCATTATCCTTAGTTATTAAAAACTATTACTATGTGTTGTAGATATGTGACTGTATGTGTTATTTTTCTAAGGATCCTTGGTAATATTTATGTCGTACTTAAATGCATTTCATCCTCATCTACATTTGATACATGAAAAGGAGCAAATCAAGCTCTGACATTGAGTGTGAAGCAGCAATTTACTTCCTGTCATTACCAGGCTACTGTTTAGCTACATATCATCATAATTTATGACTTGATAAAGGACAGAAACTTTGTTGTTCAACATCTCCCATCTTATATGATTCACTGGTAATATTTCTCTTGGGTCATCTGGAAAAATCATAAATATAGCCTATAAAATATCTAATGATTGCTGTATTTGACTACTAGTAGGTTGAATTATTTAAAGTTATTGAAATAATTTAGTCATTCCTCTTCAAATACTCCATGTAAGTTTTTTTTTTTACAAAAATATGAATTGGTAGGAGTCTAGGTCACCTTTTCTGAAGAAAATAGAACTGCTGTTGTTTTGGTTTTGTTCTTTTGTCTTGCTTTGTTTTGCTTGAGCTTAGCTAATAAACATTGCCAGATCTGAAAGCTAGCCAGAAATGTTCCCTTACTCTGGAACATTCTCATAGAAATAGTATGGGTTCATTCTGCCCTGGAATCATGATCTACTTATAAATGTCTCTTCTGTTTGCTATAATATCAGCCTATTTTCATTTGACCCACACTCATTCTCTCACAGTCAAGTGGTCTAGCTTAGCATAATGCTTAACCATAGGGCTTACAATTACAGCAAACTCATTATCACTTCTTGGCCTTATTGTTGTGCTGGTATTAGATCGGCAGGGGAGACTTCACAAGATTGTTTCTTATTGCTTGGTGATGGACTAAATTCAGTGTTTGTCCTAATTTGGTGAAAAGAGTTAAAGTTTAAACCACCCTAAAATACATAATCATTATTTGATGTCAAATTTTATGATATGGATGCTGTGTCTGGACCATTTATATTGCCTTCTTTAGATACCCTGTAACAGACTAAACCAAAGAAAAACTTTATGAGTTCTGAAAATAAACCTATGCAGTTGCATCCTCCCCAGTCCCCTCATCTCTATCACCTAATTGTAGAAACCTCATCATTGGAGTCCCTATCTTACTTCCCTTTGTATTCAACCTAATGGCAATCATTTATTTTTTTTTTTTTTCTTTTTTTTTTTTTTTTTTTTTTTTTTTTTTAATGGCAATCATTTAAACAATGAAGCCAAACCTTCCATTTTTTTAGCTCCAGTTTTTATAATCTTTACAGTTGCCCATTTCAGTTTTCATTGAGACCATTGCTCTGATGATGAAATGGAATGTGGTATGTTTGTATAATATGTTTTATTGTCCATTTATGTACAGTGGTAGTGATGAATTATGTATTGTCATAAAAAAGTGATACATATAGTTGGACAATATTCTCCGGGATTCCTTTCATTACACATTGTAAGGGAAGCCTAGAGTAGAGTGTTAGTCCTGGCTCACACCAGTTTGTAGTCACTTCCACCTTGTAGTAGAAAGCCAACAAAATTCACTCACCAAATATGCTGATTTTTTGATGATGGGAAACGTTTTCAAGCAACTGTTTCCCCATTGACCCTGAGATAAGTTCTTTGTCACATAGGTTTCTTCTCTCTTTTCCTTTTAGTGCATGGACTAAGCACTCACATGCTTACATATTTTGTAAACTGAGGTAGCTAGGTGACTCTACAAACCTGATTGTTGCAGTATCTCTCATACTCAGTATGAGGGGCACTAAATTATCATAAAGGTAATGTAGGGTCACCCACATTCATGATATCCCTACTACTTTGGAAGGATAATTTCATTACTGAGTTAATGGTAAGTGGGACTTAACTCTCTCAGGGCAAGGCTGCCAAACCCCTTATTTTACCCATTTTCATAAGTTGGTTATCATGCCATCAGAAGCATCTACTCAAAAAAGTTTGTTGTCATTTACCTATCACTAAAATTTGTGATGATGTCTTCAACTATTATTTCTAAGAATTTGTGTCAATAACAATAAGTCAAATTTCTGCTGATATCTTTTGTAAAGTATTCTAACATCAGTGTATTTTCAGGATATCATGGGTATTTGACTGGGGTTCCTACAACTTGTATAGTTCATCTGTGTGTATGTGTGTGTGTATGTCATTTTGGGAGGAGGGCCTTTTTTGTTTTTTGTTTTTGTTTTGTTTTTGTTTTTAATTAATCAATGGTCTTGAGTTGCTTTTTGAGTGAAACTAATATCAGCCCAGCTAGACGCTGAAGCATGAAAAGACTTTCCAGGGATGCAAAATAACTGCCATTGCTATATTTTTCCCCACTACTCTTTACTTTTGAGGTCTAGGTTTTATCAGAAATGCTAGCAAAAGATAGGTAGTAGAAGTTTTTGCTAACTTTCCTTCTGCCTAACACACTCTTAATATCCAATGAGCCAGTCCCATGTTTCTAGGTCAGTTTCCTTCAAAAATGCATTAGAAAAACTTGTCCTCATGTTCTGCCTCTTTAAACAAAGACTTGGCTACTTTAAACAAAAGATTTTGCTACTTTAAACAGACTATCTAGACAGCCATCCTGGAATCCAACCCTCATGTTTTCATCCTTTTTTCCTTTGTTGAAAATGCCTAGTCATTACAATTCCTGGGACTGGAAGAAACATCTGCTTACAGTGCCAGTTGGAGTTAATACAAAGACTGGCTTGTCAAATCACATTCACACAGATAAGAGATCTTACCTCACATCAAATAGCTTTAATCATTTCAAGGATACAGGTACTTGAAAAAAGAAGATAGAAAAGTCCTGCTCTGCCACTGCTATTCTCTAGATTCTTTCTCGATGCTCTAGAATATATTTGGGCTTAGATTTAATACATGGGGTCTCTAAATTATGCATTAAAGGTGTCACACAAAAGGGAACTGATGTGGTCATAAAACACCTGCCTTTTAATGACTGGTTATTACATATCTTAAATAATATTATTCCAAGAAATCATCTTTCATAAACCCATAGATTTTGGCATTGTTTTTCATGAGCCTAGTACATTCTAGGTACATTCTACTGAATGCATTCCGTAGATAAGGGCTTTCCCACTCTGTTTTCCTAGAAATAATATTATTAACATGTTTACCAAGGGGATTAAATCAGGTCTTTCTTTTGCTGAAATGTCTTGTGATCAAGAAAAGTAATTTTTTTAATTTCCATAATGAAACCTCAACATCTCCTGTTACAACCTTTGCCATTTCTGTTATTCTCTCAACATAGCAGCAACTACTCTCTGACAGGCTTTGTGATCAGATTTTTTCTGATACATGGAATATTCTTTTTAGTTAGTAGATTCATGTTTTATTTCATTTCTGGGTCATTTTATTTAATAATAACTAAATATTTTTATCATCAATATGATTATCTCATAACTACAATTATTAATACATTGGCTTTTCTTTCCATGACAGTATATCATAATTATCCTCTAAATAATTCCAAATTATTTCTGTGAATTTAACTTTTCTCTTTCTTTCACTTCTTTCCACTATCTCCATTACTTTAGTTTTTATCACTATTTATTCTCTTTAATGCTACTTCCAATCTAACCTTCATTTCTATAGTGGTTCTATTTTTCTTCCACATCTTTCTTGTCAGTTCATGTATTAATCATA
This sequence comes from Canis lupus familiaris, assembly GCF_011100685.1. NCBI lineage: Eukaryota > Metazoa > Chordata > Mammalia > Carnivora > Canidae > Canis > Canis lupus. Next base: position 50,052,139 of record NC_049235.1, read on the forward strand.
TATTCAACAAATATAGTGCTATCTGCATTATTAGTAAGTATTTTGTAAGATTAATTTTTATAATAAATGTAAAACAACTTTCAAAACTAGTGGTACCGTGTTTGGCTTCTGAGAAGTCAACAGGGATTGAAAAAGGTACTTAAATAAATCTTTAATATATAGATTTTTAATTTTGGAAATTTAGAGGCAAGAGCCATAAAATATTTTTGCTCACAGGATTTTCTTTGACCTGATATAAGACATGATTAAATTAGATTGAATTTAATTATAAAATCTGTATACTATCAATTGGTACATTTTATCCAGCAGTCTTAAAACACATCAAACTTATTTATTTAATTTATTTAAGAAATTTACTTATGGAAGCAAAACAAAATTCACAGAGAAGTTAAGTGATATAATAGAAATGGTTCAGCAAATTCACAAAAAGGAAAATAGTATAGCTGCTGAGCACTGGATCTTATTATTTAAAGGTAATAATTAGTAATTAACATCAGCCAGTATCAAAAATAAAGTAAGAGAAATTCTGTATAATAGCGTGGGCAATACAGTTTATTTGTAAACTGAGTCATTTCCAGCATTACATTTGAAATTGCTGATTATATATAGGACTTGAAGAAGCTAGTCTAGCAGTTTGGACACATTTAAATAAATGCCAGATTATAAAGGTTAGAATTTCTAAATGTACTTTAGAATGCCTATTCATAACTGTATCATTTCAAATTTATGATAATAATATTAAATGTATTGAACTTACACACAAAATCTAAATAAAAATATGTATTTCATGTTTTTTTTTTTCTCCTTAATAACCACAGAGAGGGAGCTGGAAAATAACCTACTGAAGAGACTAGAATGTAGTGGGAGACACACTTTTGGGTAAAGGAATATTGAAAAGTAGTAATCTTCTTAAGGACAAACTTAGCTTTAGAAAAATACAGACAAAGTTAATAAAAGTGAAAAAATTGTTTAGTTAAAACTAAGTATTATGATGGTATATAATAAATTTTCTAATACACAGAAAATATCAATTCTATGGGATATATTTTAAATGCTATTTGAGTCAGTATTTGAAAATTGGTTTGATTTCCTGCAAAAGCTTTCCTGAAGCACAGAGAAGTTTTATTGAAAGGCCACTGGGAAGGAATCACGCTCAATTCTGTATTTTGTATATGGCTTTATTTGAAAATAGCACTATTAAACGATAACAGAACTTTTCTAAGATTGCAGGTTTACTCAATGGTAAAGTAAAATGAAAGCTCAAAGCTCATGAGAAAAAAAAGTTTTCACTAAACAGATTTTTAGATTATTTGGTTTTAGAACTACAGCTTACAATACTGAGATGTATATGTGTGTGTGTGTGTGTGTGTGTGTGTGTGTGTGAAACTTACACTCAGGGCCTTTTCATTAAATAAATAATCTTTCTATAAAAATGTTGCAGTGATGTATCACTTACCTTCTTATGTGCATTCAACAAATGAGCAACTTGTATGTTCCATATGAGACCTTTAAATGCTTCAAAACATTTTATAAACCTTAGAAGGGCTGGTAACCAGGGAAGATAAAAGATATTTTGATATTAGGAGGGCTGTCAAGAGAGTGATTCAAATGTTTCCTGCTTCATCTTAAAGGGAAAAGGACTGGCTGCTTCGGGACTAATAAATAGCAGTCCCTTAAATAGCAGATCATAAAGATCTGGTCATTTTCTATCATTCTCTCAAGAGCCTTGTCTGACTACCTCAGTCCAACTGCAAGATCATGTTTTGAAAGAGAAGGCAATGAAGGCTGCATGCGGTTTCTGCTGATGGAAGTTATCATAACATTTTTGGAGTGCTATATAATGCTTTAATTCTAAATCGGTATGCTTTAAAATGTCATATCCCTTAAATAAACATCGTTTTTTTAATAATTTATTTTTTATTTATTTTAAAGATTTTATTTATTTATTCATGAGAGACACACAGAGAGAGAGAGAGAGAGACAGAGAGAAAGAGAGAGAGGCAGAGATACAGGCAGAGGGAGAAGCAGGCTCCATGCAGGGAGCCCGACATGGGACTCGATCCCGGGACTCCAGGATCAGGCTCTGGGCTGAAGGCAGGTGCTAAACCGCTGAGCCACCCGGGCTGCCCAGGTCTTTTGTTTTTGTTTTTGTTTTTGTTTTTTTTAAGGCCTCAGAATCTACTGTTTATTAAGAGATATACTCAATTATCTACATCTCTTGCTGATTTAATCCGCTGTGGAGCTCTGTGATATGGGTCAAGGAATAATTGTCCTGTTACCCAAAATGAGTTTGGGTTCTATGTTAGTTTGCTAGGGCTTTCATACCAAAGTACCACAAAGTAAGTGGCTTAAACAACAGAAATTTGTTTTATTATCGTTTTGAAGGCCAGAAGTCTGAAATCAAGATATCAGTAAGATTGATGTCCCCTAAAGCCTCTCTCTATGACTTGTAGATGGCTGACTTCTTCTGTCTTCACATGGTCTTCTCTGTACATTTGTCAATGTTCTAGCCTTCTCTTCTTATCAGGACAATAGTCATACTGGATCCAGGCCTATCCGTTGAACTCATTTAACTTTAATTACTTCTTTAAAGGTTTACTATCTCCAAATACAGATACATTCTGAAATCCTAGGGGTTAGGACTTCAACATATGGATTTGAGGAGATGCAATTCAGTCCATGAAAGTCCCTGTGTTAATGCAGTAGTTTTCAACAGCCTTTGCTTTTACTTGAGTTCTGTATTTAAAATGACATGAGCTTCCTAGATTGATGTCTTCACTTATGGTGAAGTGAATTATTTTATCATTAAATGTTGTATTACTCAGAGTTGTCCACAGAAACAGAATCAATAGGATGCATATGTAGATAGATATAGATTTAGTATAGATATAGATGGATATATAGATATTTATTTTAAGGAATTGACTCATGACTATGAACACTGGCAAATCTGAAGTGTGCCTGGTGGGCCAACAGACTAGAGTCCTGGGAAGAGCCAATGCTGCAATTCAAATCCAAACACCTTCTGTTGGAGAATTCCTTAAATCTTTTTGTCTTATTGAGACCTTTAACTGATTGGGTGAAGCTCATTCATATTATGGAGGGCAACCTACTCTACTCAAAGTTCACAGATTTAGATGTTATTCTCATCCCCAAACACCCTCAATGAAACATCCAGAATAAAGACTGATAAAATCTCTGGCACAGTTATCTAACCATGTTGACCCATGAAATTAATCATCACAATTATAGGCTCAGAATAGGAGCTAATATTTGTTAATCTACTACAATATGGCCAACACTATGCTAAGCAGGTAAGATAATTCATTCATTCATTTATTTATTTTACCAACCAAGATGCTGTACCCTTGAAATCACGGTGAAGATACGCCAACCTTCCTGTGATATCGATTTCCTACCAAGGCTTATCTGAATAAACATAGCTTTTATATTAAAATAAAAGTGGATATATAGTAAAGCGTATTGCAATATAGAGAAGTGTTTTAGTAAGCTTACAGAGCCATGACAACTGTGGTTTAGTCCTGTAGCAATGCTTCAAATTCACAGCTCTTAATACTACATTACAACATTAATAAAACATTACTACTCTCAATATGTTTGCTCCTTTCCTATGATTTAGCATCTTAAAACTCTAGGGTGTTGCAAACTCAAAGAATCATTTTGCTTATGCAGCTATGCCCCCATCATCTACACCTCTATCAACTCTTTCATCCCATTCAAAGATACGCACAATACGCTTCCCACAGGAGTTTATACTTCATTGTGCAGTTCTCTGAATGAAGTAATGACATAGTATTTCCTTTTTCTGATTTTTTTAAGTAAAATACTTCACATATGTATTTTTTAAAAGATTTTATTTATTTATTCATGAGAGAGAGAGAGGCAGAGACACTGGCAGAGGGAGAAGCAGGCTCCACACAGGGAGCCCGATGTGGAACTCGATCCTGGGTCTCTAGGAGCACGCCCTGAGACGAAGGCAGACGCTCAACCACTGAGCCACCCAGGTGTCCTGCATAGGTATTTATATCCATAAAATCTTTTATTCCTTATAGAACAGGGGAGGTTATAATCAAAAAGTAGAAAACTGTGAAGATGAAAGCTGGCAACTCCCAGCTTCTAATAAACTAATATTTTATTTTTCAATATTGATGTATAAAATGTAAAACTTCAAATAAATTTTGTATTTTGAATTCATTTTTGACTCTCCTTTCAGAAGTCCATTTCCTCTCCTTTGCCTTTAGGAGGACCATAGTGGAAAAGCTGGGAGCCTTGGGCAGTTTACTATTCTCAAGTATCACTAGAGGAAGTCATATATATTCTCATTTTACAAAGGAAGACACTGCAATTCTAAGTAGTTTTAAAATTTATCCAACTCTGTATCATTGATAATGCAGCCAAAAGTTGAACTCAAATCAATCAGACTTCTCAAATAATGTTTCTGTTTTGTTAAGTCACATCACACTCTGTTTTGGAAGAGACAACAGGGCCTTAAATAGAAGAAAATAAACTTAAATTTCATCCTAATTTTCTTCTTATTTCAAACCGAAATAATTTGAGTGTATGTCTGTGTGTGTGGGTGGGGGGGCAATAGGAGTGGAAAGAAATGATAAATAAAAAATTTCATTATGAAAATGGCTCAGTAATTTTGCTGAAATAAAGTTATGTATTGGGAATGTCAAGAGGAAGAACCAAACTATATTTTCTATACTGAAAGCCAATAAAATTATAATCAGAGTGGAGAATTGAAGGAACATCCCAATGCTTCATTATTCATAAATAGTAATATTTTAAATTCTTATTACCAACTAGAATTGTTACTTATATTTTGTTGCCTTGAGTGATATTTTATAAATTCAAACCATACAATTAATTCAATAACCTTGTGGTAATCTTTTTAATGAATTGAAACTACTCAGTGTTTTGTATTCTGTCGCTGGTCACTAAGCTGAGTATTTTGAATTACAGAAGACAAGACTGGGGACACCTGGGTGGCTCAGCAGTTGGGTGTCTGCCTTTGGCCCAGGGCGTGGTCCTGGGGTCCGGGATCAAGTTCCACGTCGGGCTCCCTGCATGGAGCCTGCTTCTCCCTCTGCCTGTGTCTCTGCCTCTCTCTCTCTCTCTCTCTCTCTCTCTCGAATAAATAAATAAATAAAATCTTTAAAAAAAGGAAAGAAGACAACGTAAGTGAGGTTCAGAAGATGAGAGATAGATAAGGAAGCAAAAAGATTCATCTGGTCTTATAACTTATGTATTAAGCTTTTAGTTTCCCTGTTCTGAAATATGTTTTTGTTAGCATATGAATATTAAGGAAGATTGGGAAATCGTTAATTATGATTTTAAAAATCCATCTGTTGGAGAAATCCTGTATAAGACTAACCACGAATAAAGGCTGAAGGTTTTGAGCAAAATGATTCTGTCAAGACTTTGGCACAAATATTATAAACATCTCAAAGTTGTTAGTTTAACTGAATAGTAAATTATATAGCATCTTACATTTGCCAAGACTGACTGATAGCTTTTAGCTTCCAATTAAAATATATTTTTTATAGTATAAGAAAATACTTGCCAAACTACCTATCCATAATTCAAAGAATTGGCAAAGCAGAAATGGGATTTGGGATGTTTACATGTTTCTCTATCCATTCATAAATTCATGAAGCTCCTTAAGTCACAGCACATTCTAAAAGCATACTTGCTGAGTGATTATAGGGAAATGTGTCTACAGATGTATCATAGAACAAAACAGCTATCAGGAATTATTCAGGATTAAATCATTCTGTATCGGTGTATTTTATGAATAATACAGATAGACTTGTGTTTTAGAGCAATGGTTATCAAGTATTTAGTTCAGTTGCCAATAATATCAGAATCTTCAGCCTCACTTAAGCTTTCAACTCTTCTAGTGTCACCACCAGACTTTGATTACAGATAACTCCCTGTTGCTTCAATATCTCTTGCAATGGGGGGTGTTGGTTATCCTTGGTCTCAAGGATACTTTGCATCCTTTGTAGTTTAGCAGACTCCTTGCCTTTAGGAGAACCATAGTGGAAAAGTTGGGAGCTTTGGACAGCTCCCAACTTTGAGCAGTACTTTGAGCAGCCTCCTAAGAGAGTTTGCAATCTCTAGATCTACTTAATCACTTTGAACTGCATCTTCTCCAATTAAAACATCTATGTATTAGTTTCTTATTTCCTCTAAGAGTTTTTTTTGGAGATGCATCATCCTTCCTATCCAGATTCCCTTAACTATTATCAGAAGTCTCTCTTTCATTAACCATCATTATATGAACATTTATCACCATCCTCCCCTTCCGTTCACCTTTCTTCCCTCACCCCCAAATCCTTTTATGGTATTCCTTGGACCTACGATTTTTTATTGCCAAAATGCCATATTTCTTTTTTTTTAATTTTATTTATTTATGATAGAGAGAGAGAGAGAGAGAAGAGAGAGGCAGAGACATAGGCAGAGGGAGAAGCAGGCTCCATGCAGGGAGCCTGACGTGGGATTCGATCCCGGGTCTCCAGAATCACGCCCTGGGCCAAAGGCAGGTGCTAAACCGCTGTGCCACCCAGGGATCCAAATTTCATGCCTTAAGATTGAACTTTGAATAGTTCCTAAGCTCTAAGAAAGTAACTTTAGATTCAATTCAAAAACTAAGCTGGTATTACTATGTTCACGTAAAACAGCAAAGCTTTGCAAACCATAAAATTTAAGTTTTCCTTCTGTTGACATCAGGGCCAGTACCAATAAATCTCAATTTAATCTTCTGATTTTCTAGTTAATGTGGGCTATGTGAATAGTAACATTTAATTTTTCACATAAAAATAAGTATACAAATAATTGATTATACTGATAGTGCAGTGATAATTCCTATAATATTCTTGATGATAATAATTTTATATACCATAATTTTTCTTTTTCTGAGGGAAAAGAATCCATGACCAGAAATTATATGCCCATTGATTAAAAGGTCAAATGTGAAAGTACATATTAAATTTTTACAAGTAAAAATCAATCAATATAATGACTAACTGGAATATATAGCTTGTTTAATCCCTTCTTGAAAATCTGAATCATCTAAATTCAGGGTATTGCTTTTGATGCTGAAGTCATATGCAGTGCTCAAATCATTTGATAATTTAACCATTTTCCTGGTGCTGATTATATTCTGTGGACATTATGTATAAAAGCACTAAAGATCTATGTCACTGGGGGAAAAGGAAATATGTATTTCTTGAATAAAGGATAGTCTAGGGATTGAGACATATTTGAGGAAATTCCAGGGCAATATACCACAAAAAATGTGATCTTTCTAGCATAAAATAGTGTTGCAACGAGGGAAGGGCATGAGCCATGGTAGGTGAAGAAAAGAGAAGGGGAAGATGAGAGTCTTTTCCATCTTGCTCTGCCTGTCACCCTGTGGCAAGTTAAGTATCAGGCCAAGCAAAGGGATGTAATTGAAAAGCACCGGGCCAGCAAATGTGAACGTTCTGCGCATTAAATGTTGAGAGACCATGCAAAATGGATTGAGGAGAACGTCAACAAGCAGTGTCATGGAAAGATTTGGCAGTTTCTCACTTTCCTTACAGCACTTCCTTCTTGTGTTCATTTTGCACAGAGGGACATATTATTTCCTTGATAAGGCTGTCTGTTGTTTTGTAACCTTTGTGTAATGTTAGAATGTAAAAGCTGTAAAGTTAACGGATGTTCTTTATTCATCTGTTGGAAATTTGGTCTTTAGATGAAGATGATGGTATTTTCCCCTGAACAACCAAGATTTCTTTACAGACTTTTTTTTTCTGATGCAATCCCTGTGATACACAATATATGTATACAACATTTTTTTCATAATCTTTTCTGTTGATAGTTTCCAGCTGAAACAGCATGTTTTTCTTTAATTTTAAAAGCAAGATGATAACGAAACATATGACCTTCCTACAAGGAAGCCACAAATTTTACTGGAATATAAAGAAGGGATCAAAGCAGACATTAAAATAAAATTATATAAAATTAAACATAGTGAAATAAACTGTGCATAACTGTAATATTCATATTTCCTTAAAATTGCTGTGGCTATAAGAGATCTATCCATCTGCTAAAGATGCCTTATTTTGCCTTTGGTTGGCAAGAAGGCTCTCACAAATCATAGTTGCAAAATTTAAAAAATATATATATTTGCAGTATAGTGAAGACCTCACAGAGTTGCTTGATTTGAAAAGTTTTCAGATTCTTTTTCTTTTTCTTTTTTGATTTTATTTATTTATTTGACACAGAGAGAGAAACACAGAGAGAGCACATACAAGCTGAGGGAGTGGCAGAGGGAGAGGGAGGAGCAGGCTTCTCACCCAGCAGGGAACCCAACACGGAACTAAGTCCCAGGCCTCTGGGATCATGACCTGAACTGAACGCAGACACTTAATGACTGAGCCACCCAGTTGCCCTGAAGTTTCAAGATTCTTGTATTGCTGATTAGGAGGAGAATCTACTATTTCATGTTTTCCTATTTTTAATCTGGTAAAATCTCCTTTGTGAATAATTATATCATTTGCCCTGCTGTATATTTTTTGTGTCTCAGTATCACATTATTTTTTTATTTCACAGGCAGAGATTATAAAAAAATGAAAACCCGATTCTTGAAAACATGCAAATATAGTCAAATCACCTTAATATTCATGAATGCTGTATATATGTGTCAATGTATATATGTATGTACATATGCATGCACATAGGTATTATATATAACTATATATCAATTTATATTTTTTAAATTTCTATATACATTTATTTGTATATTTTTGTGTGTATTACACTTCACTTTATATATTATGTATGTATTTTCCTTCAATTTTTTTATTTTTTTGTATTTTCCTTCTATTGATCCAAACATTTTGGAACCTGTTCTCAGAATAATAAAAGAGAAATTATTTTCATTATTTTTTAGTTAGAGGAAATTTTTTTAAGATCAACCTGGTTTCCCAAAATGAACTTCAAGTGGCTTTTCATTGCTAAGAAGAAATAAAAATTACTTTTACGTTATACAGTAATGTCCTTAGTAATAGTCTAAGAAATGTGCTGTGGTAAACAGTCTAAAATGCTATTAGGATGCCAGGGCTCAGTCTCGGTTCTGCATTATCTTACTTTGTGACTTCTAGTGAGACATTTCACCTCTATGTTTTCAGTTTTTTCCTCTCTAAAGACAGCAGAAGGTTTAATTAAATCCATGCACCCACTGACTTTCTATGACTCTAGGTGTTCCCTAAAAAAATAGGCCACATATGATAATCACATCTTGTTTTGTGCAGCCTAAAATCACTGTGTCTCTGCTTTTTATATTGTCCCCCGAGGTTTAAAATTAACTGTCACATCTGTTTGTGTCCAGTGCAGTACATCATTTGCCTGTGTAAGTGCCTAAAAACATCCTGGGGTCATAATTGAATTTTAGTGGATACAGTGAAAATATTGTCATAAATTAGAATATGCTCCCTCCTTTTTCTGTTTAGCTTTGCATTGTAGGTGTCAGGGTCAAAACACAGTTTTAAATTAGTATTTCTCTTTTGTTAAAGTACTTTACTTTTCCTGGCTAAACTGTATATTTTAGTAATCATACCCACCTTGTAATCGTCTATCAAATACTCACCAGATAGATCTTGGCCTCTTAGAGAAGATATATGACCTGCAGAAAATCATTGATCTACCTTATCATGAAAAAGCAGCACTATTAACGTGAAACTCTGACACAGGACATTGGGTTTAAGATGCGGAAATATTTTAAATGCCACCCACTTTCATCATTCTACTACTTGTTAGGAATGCAGAATTACAGGAGGTTTAGTGCAAATGCCTCCATCCCCTAAAAGCTCCTTATTTTTATAATTTAAATAACTTAGATTTTTAAACTTATTTCTAAGATCGTGTACCTCTATAATAATTCAACTCTGTAAGGGCACCTGGGTGACTTGTCCGATAAGCGTCTGCCTTCAGCTCAGGTCATGATCCTGGGATCCTGGGATTGAGCCCCACCTTAGGCTCCCTGCTCAGTGGGGAGTCGGTTTCCCCCTTTCTTGCTGCTCCCCCTTCTTGTGCGCTCTCTCTCTAATAAATAAAAAACCTTGAAGAAAAATAATTCAATTCTATTTATAAGAACAAAAGCATTACTTTTTGTTCTTATTGCTAAATTGAAATAGATACAGATGACCAGTGTTCTCCATCACACTTTTGCATTTTGGAATATACTATGACCACTAAAAGCAATGGTAAAACCACATCATTTTGGAGACTGCTATTGCAGGGCAAATGATATAATTATTCACAAAACTTAATCATTTCCCACACATGAATGTTAAATATACCAGAACCAGGGAGTGCAGCTTGATAATATATCACATGCTTATTTTTAGAATGGATAAATCATTTTATTTTTAAAAAAATTGGTACACGAAAAAAATAAGCTAGACTCTGAATATGCCATTCGCAGTCTAATTATGACAGACCTAAGACTAATCATTTTACTCTGGAATACCATCTATTGGTGAGACATTTGCTTTTAGGACTGGGAAATAAAAATTGTATTATGTGGAAATGATTGTAAAGATCCATAATGTTCATTAAACATGACTATTACTTAATGAAAACCTTCTGATTCTACGTAAAGCTATCAGAAGAGCACTTATTGCAGTCTTCTACATTCTGTGGATATCTATTTTATTTAGTTAAATGCTGTGTCTCGCAGGACACATACGTTTTCTAGAATAGCGGTCTCCAAAATGATGCATGTGCTCCTCAAGGAGAGAGCCGGATGATCCATAAAGTACAGGACGGAAACATTACAACTTTTCTTTTGCTAGTGTTTATTTAGAGTTTCTGCTTTGGGAAAACTCCGTGTATTTTATATTCTACATAAGAGCAATACATTTCATTATTTATACATAATAAAGCAGAGTAGCCAAAACAAAAACTTTTTACTAATGGGGTGCACAGTCAACCAATTTAGAGACTGCTGCTGTAGCGAATGGGAGATTAATGACATCCCATTTATAAAGGCTGGCAAGTGAGAAAGAGGCTATCAATGAGAAGTTCATTGATCTGTTTTCCCATGTCTGCAATAAAGCACATTTACCTGAAATGTCATACTCTGGAAAGAGTGCCAATGCTAAACATACATAAATGCCTACCTTGTACTAAGTAGCTGTATTGATTTGAGAGGCTGCATCAAAGCAATTGCCTATGTGTAATTATTGTCTTTCTTCCAAAATGTCTAACCAGCACAAAGCAAAGTTTAAATACTTGGTGTGTGCTTTTTATTAAATATGTTCAATATTGTTGAGCCTTTCTCTGCGTTTGATCTATAAACAAATGAATAGAAAATGAGCTTAATAAATCATTGGTGGCAGGTTCAAGAGAGTCCTGCCATTTCTTTGGCTGAATGCTAAATGAATATGGTTTAAAATATAAAAGAAGTAGAAAAAGAAGGTGAAAGAAAGTCATGAAGGAACATTACAACCATGAACAGTTTGTAACCTTTGCAGTTCTTTAATAAATGTTAATAAAAAGCTGATGCTGTTTGTCACAGTGAGACCAGTATAATCAATTAAATTGTACCCAGTTTATAGTTTTCCTTCAGGTGTTTATTGTGTAGTGCATGATCGACGTTCCAAATACACAATTGTGAGAGAGTTCTGTTTTGTATCCCTTTAAAGGGTGATTTATTGGTTTTTACTTCTCTGTGTTAACATCTCTACTGTAATTCTCTCAGATCTGCTAATTCATGTGTTTTTCAAATCCATTACTACAATGTAACTTTTCCACTTTCAAAGTGGTATATATCTCAAAGCCATAGTTGAAAAGAATTGCTTGCAAGTCTCATTTCTTTGTTATTTCAAAACTGCATTACATTAAAAAAACTGCTCCCCAAATGCACGCCCTGAGATTTTTAGTTATATAGCTTTTACTTGAAATCACCCTTCATCAATTTTATTTTTGTGCCATTAGTCATTTTTCATTGCTTTGAAATAAAGATTGTTTATATATGGTGTTTTGAGTTCTGAATTCTCCCATTTGAAGGAACAGAAATGCCATATTACTTTAACAATATAAAGAGGAAAGTCAAGTTTTCTCTAACTAGATCTTTAATTATAGATTTGACACTCAGGATGAATGAATTTTTATCAGTGTTCAAAATATATAGACAAAATAAATAATCTGTGACAGTGTGGTATGGTTGTGGGAGCAGACAGTAAGAGAGTGCTTACTGAATTCCATATTTCACTTGAGCTTTGAAGTAGTAAATTTTCAGCAAATGAGACTGGGTGGAGAATGAGGTAGGATGGTGTTTCCGACAGAGGGAAGAGAATAGAATGAAAGGTGAGTATGAGGCTGACGTTTAGGAGACATCATTTAATCTTGTAATCTAGAATATATGTAAAGAGGTGAGCTTAGAATCATTTCTGATTTTAATATTTTATCCATTAATGTTAGTATAGGCCAATAATAAGAAAGTCAAATACAAAGTTAAGTAGAAACAAAGTCAAACAGTCATTTTAAGATAAATGAACATTGCTGAAAATTTTGAACTTCTTTATAGATAACAATGTAGCTGAATAAACTATATATACAAATATGGATATTCATTAAATTTATGTGTAGTTGGATCATTGTAAAGTTTTGCTAGTAACAAGTAAGAGGAAGCTGTACCTATACAACTATAAACATGAAGAACATACCCTGCAGATGTATGTCTGCCTAATTTGGCATTGAGTCTAGTTGATGGCAGCAAAAAAGTTTCACTTGTAAATTCCTAACAACTAGCCTATACTTCTGCTCCTTTGGGGAAAGAATCCCATGAGCTATGTTGTCTGAAATCCTTATGCAAAAATTGTAAACAGGCCCAACATCAATATTTTTCATAGGCAGCATGTAGAGGCAAATTAACACCTTAAAGCTAGTCCTAAAGAAAAAAAAAAAAAAGATGTCACAGATGAAACTCAAGAAGCATGAAATCACAAGGAACACCAAGTATGTGAAAGAACAAGCTGCCATGACTAAGAGTAACAGTACCAAAAGCTTTCAGAATCAATCCCACCAAAACTGTGGGTATAGGACAAATCACATGCAGAATATGAAATAAGTAAATTTAATATGATTAAAATAATAAAAAATAACTTAAGAACACTAGAATACCAATATGTTCAATTAGATTTGAACAAGAATTACACAGTACTTCTAAAATTTTTAAATATATAATTCAGGTTTAATGGGTAGATTAAGCAATGCTTAAACATAGACACAAAATGTTATTGAATTTTAATGTATCTTTTTATGAAAAATTATCCAAGGGGCACCTAGGTGACTCAGCCGGTTAAGCATCTGCCTTCAGCTGAGTTCATGATCCCAGGGTCCTGGGATAGAGCCCCACATCTGGCTTCCTGCTCAGCAGGGAGCCACTTGTCCCTCTCCCTCTGCCTCTCTCCTTGCTTGTGCTCTCTGGCTCTCTCTCTCTCTCTCAAATAAGTAAATAAATTTTTAAAATAATTACCCAAAATGGAGATACCAAGAGATATAAATTAGGAGAGATAAAAAGGCATTGGAGATAGCATAATGATATTCTATAAAGATTTATTTAGATTCTATGACATTTAAGAATGTATGTAATATATAAATTTATAATTTAATTGAGTTTAAAACACTAGATATAAGATTGATACATAAGTCAACTGTATTTCAATGAGGCATGTATAGTTAGAAGATGTAATTAAAATGCTACTTATTATAAATAAAATTAAAAATTAGGAAAATATCCATTATAGGATGTAGAAGATATAAATAATTTAAAATTATATTGGCATACAGTAAAGAAGACTAAATAAATAAACATTAATGTACATAATGTCAAAAGATGAGATGCATAAGATCATGATATGCAATTGTCATGAATTTCAAGTATCTATTTAGCTTAATTTAAAAAAATATTTTTCCATCTTGGAAAAAAGTGTAAATAAATGGATTATATACCATTTTTCCATATATTTTTGTATTAGTTTATAGACTTTAAATCTATTCCATTAATTTTTTTGTATGTGTATACTTGTGACTATCAGTGTATCTAAATTACTGTAGCTTTTATAAATGTTGATATCTGGTGGGCCTTTTATGCTCACGTGGTTTTCCTTTAAAGTTGCTTCTTATCCCTTTCTGTGTCTATACATACATTTTTAAATCTACTTATCAGGTTTTTTTTTTTGTAAAAACTTCTTGAGTTTTTTTTTTTTTTTAATTGTGTCCGTGAGATTCAGTACATAATACCTCAGATACCCAGGTTTAAATTTAAAAATCTCTTGTCATAATGAGAACCAGGATGATCTCACTCACACTGAATGAAAAAATAAACCAAAATATGACAACACTGAACTAATGGAAATGTTACCTCTGAAAAAGTTTTTGAAGCAGCCATGAGAAAAGAAAAATACTTCAAAGAACATTTACAAATGAAACAAATGAAGGAGGAAAATAAATCTCAGCAAAGAAATAGAAGATATAAAAAAGAACCAAATGGAACTGAAAATACAATAACTGAAATTAAAAAATCATTGAATGAGTTAAACAGCAGAATGAATGGGTCAGAAGAAAGAATTAGTGAATTATAAGCTAGAACAACAGAAAACACTGAATCTAAATAACCAAGAAAATAGAATGAAAAATAAATGAGCTAAGGCCCAGATAGCCATGGCACTATGACCAAAGATATAATGTTTGTGTCACTGGATCTTCCAGGAAAGGGAAAAGGGGGCAGGGTTGAAGAAATATTCAAATAATAGTTGGAAACTCCCCATATTTTGCAAAATATATAAATACAAAGATTCACTAAGTTTAGAAAATAGAAATGAACAGTATACATTTATTCTATTTAAGATTCTTTTTAAAGATATTATTTATTTATTCATGAGACCCAGAGAGAGAAACAGAGACATAGGCAGAGGGAGAAGCAGATTCCCTGCAGGGAGCCCGACGCGGAACTTGATCCCAAGACCTTGGAATCATGACCTGAGCCAAAGGCAGATGCTCAACCACTGAGCCGCTAGGTGCCCCTATTCTGTTTAAGATTAATATGAAGTTCTAACAAATAGCACAAGGAGAGTCCTTGTATTCTTCATCCAGTTTTTCCCAATGGAAACATCTTGAAAACTTCATTACCACAACCAGGGTAATCACATCGTTATAGTCAAAATCAAAACACTTCTGACAACACAAGGTTTGTGCATCTGGATTCGGGATTGCCATATATTCTCGTAGATTGACTCTTTTCTTGTTTATATAATGTCCTTCCCTGTCTCTAATAATGTTTTTTGCTCTGAAGTTACTTTATCTTATATTAATATAGTTACTCTTGCTATTTTTATTCATATTCTTATGCTATATATTTTCCTTATTTTACTTTTAACCTGCCGATATTCTTAAACTTAATGTAAGTTTCTTATAAAAACCATATAATGGGGTCATGTGCTTTAATTCATTCTTCTTGTCTCTTTTAGTTGATACAATTAGACCATTTACAAATAATGTGATTATCAACATGATAGGACTTAAGTCTGCTGGGTTTTGTGTTTTCCATTTTTCAGTATTTGAAAAATTTTCCATTGTAACTATTTTTTAAAGATGTTTTTAAATTTATTTATTCATGAGAGAGAGACAGAGACAGAGACACAGGCAGAGGGAGAAGCAGGCTCTCGGGACTCAATCCTGGGTCTCCAGGATCACGCCCTGGGCTGAAGGTGGCACTAGACCCCTGAGCCACCTGGGCTGCCTGTAACTATTGTTTTTTGTTTGTTTATTTGTTTTTTGTTTTGTTTTGTTTTTGTTTTTAAGATTTTATTTAGTTATTTGAAAGATAGTGAGTGAGCAAGAGAGAGAACATGAGGATGGGGTGGAGAAGCAGAGAGAGAATCAGACTCCTCACTGAGCAGGGATCCCAATGCAGGACTCCATCCCAAGACTTCAGGATCATGACCTGAGCCGAAGGCAGATGCTCAATGGACTGAACCACCCAGGTGCCCCTCATTCTTGAAGAATACCTCACTGGATACAGAACTCATATTGATGGAGTTTTTTGGAAATTTTTCCTTTTAGCACTTGAAATTTTGTACCACTTTCTTCAGGCCTACATGTTTTTTTGATAAGAAATCTGCTGTCATTTGAATGTTTTTGCCCTCTAAATATGGTGTCCTTTCTCAGGGCTTTTAAGACCTTTTCTTTGTCTTCCATTTTCAAAACCTTGACTCTTTATATGTCCTGGTGTGAATTCTTTTGAATTTATTCCAGTTGTTCTATTTATTTCTCACAGCTTCATATCCAATTCAACTTATCTCAGCATATAAATCTTAATTTAAAATATTTTAATATTGGGACGCCTGGGTGGCCCAGCGGTTTAGCGCTGCCTTCAGCCTAGGGCCTGATCCTGGAGACCCAGGATCGAGTCCTACATTGGGCGCCCTGCATGGAGCCTGCTTCTCCCTCTGCCTGTGTCCCTGCCTCTCTCTCTCTCTTTCTGTGTCTCTCATGAATAAATAAATAAAAATCTTTAAAAAAAATAAAATATCTTAATATTAAGAACATCTGCTTATCAACATATGTTATAAAGTTCCAAGACAAAGCTCAACCTGTGAGAAGATACTTAAAATGATAATAACTGACAAAATATTGTACCCAGAATATATATTTCTACAAACCTATCAAAAAAAGGGAAAATGACTCAATAGGAAATTGAAAAGAGGTATAAATAGGAAAATCACAAAGTTTAAGAAACAAAGCTTAGGCTTATTAATATTAATGGTGTCAATTAATAATGAAAAGATGTGATTTGACTCACCAGATTATCAACTTCTTAAGTGTTGGTGAGGATGTGAACAGGGGGCAAGATGCATGCACTGTAGGATGGGATATGATTTGTTAGCAGTGTTTTGGCAAACAAATTGGTATGACCTGATAAAGTTAAACTTGCACATATTCTACAACCATAAAATTTCACCCATAGATCTGTATACCCTAAAGAAGCTTTTGTGCCTTGTGGCAATATATGGATACATGTTCATAACAGCATTATAAGGGAAGAAAAAAACCAACTTCACATGATCAAAATGTCCATTGGCAGAACTAACAAATTATAATGTATTTACACAACTGAATACAACATTGAAAATGAATAAACTGGATACAACATGAATGCATCTCAGAAACATAATATTAATTGAAATAAAACTACCAGAAGGATACATATTGAATGATGTCGTCTTTAAAAGAAGGCAAAACTAAATGATATGTTGTATAGGAGCACTTATAAATATGATAAAATTATTAAGAGAAGCAAGATAATTTCCACAAAGTTCAGAAAGAAGAATACAATCATGAGGAATGAAATTGGTATTTTTAGTAATTATTTTAATTTTATCATTGTTCTTTAAATGGTCACAATTATTAAAGATTTAAAATATTTGTAAAAATGTATTAATTATAACTCATATTCTGAAGATCAAGTGCAGACTAATTCTTAAAATGACTTTTCTTGTATCTTTTAATATTTTTGCTATTAGTTTTATTTAGATTTCTCAACAAATCATTTTTCTGTAGCCATGTGTGCATTTCTATTAATCAAAAGTTCATCCTCCTTTAGCAATCTGTCATTTCTTTTTTGACTACAACAGATGAAATATCTTTTGACTGAATCACATTAGTGGAATGATCTCTGTGTGAAAATCTAACATATTTTCTATGGAACTGTAATTCATCATTTGAAAAACAACTTTGTGACATGTGGAGTGGAGAGGTACAGTAAAAGCCAATTTTATCTTGGAAGATTTGAAACATATATTAGTATACTCCTATAACTTTTAACACTTAGATTTCATTGCATTTATTTCAAATCATATCATAAAATCTAAACCATATAAAGGTAAATGCGTCAATTAGAACTTGGAAGAGTGTTATGCAGAGGATATAAAAAAATCTAAGCATGGAAAAAAGTGTAATTTTTTTTGTGTGTGTGTATTTCTGTTTTTTGTGTGTACGTATTTCTGGTTTGCTTTATTTAACAGTTTGCTTTGTTGTTTTCATTTGTGCACAAGCTTCTCAGTATATATTGCTTGGTTTGTTTGCTTGGTTTATTTCTTGAATTGCTCGAAAATGTTTCTTTTTTTTGTGTCTATAACGTCAACGGTGCAATAAGAGAATTAAAAAATTTTAACTTCTTTTTATCGGCTAATTGCATATTGTCACTCTGATCCTTTTAAAGTTTTCCAAACCTCTCTCAGTGGTAACTGCAAATCAGCATAAATATTAAATCTGGATTCTATGATTACCTCCTTCAGATTATAAGAAATTAGCCCAAGTTCATGTAGTATTAATAAATAGGAGTGCTGGAGAGAAGCAGGAGCCTTGTTTAATGTGCTTATTTCCCCTCCAAGAATAGATAAAACATGTAGATTTGAGATAAAAATTCTCATTTGCTCTTTTCAATGTTTAATTTTTATTCTTTGTATTGGGATTTCTTAGACCTTGCTAAAAATCCTAACAGATTCAAGCTCACTCTGTTTTTAAATAGAAGTTACATGTTCAGTAAACATGTATTCCTGCATTAAGAGTTCAGTTTTCTAATACCTATAAGTATGCCTGCTAATTTCTTACATAGTTGTAACTTAAACCCAAAGTGCATACATCATTTATTTAAAGTGAAAGTTTTAAGAATCATCCTCCTGCCTGCCTCTCAATAGTTACATTTCTGAATGTCCCTTTTCTCTTCTCAAATATTAAATTGGTTTACATAACTTCAGGTAGAATTATGATTTTCACCCTCTTCCTATCCATCCACATATTTGATTTTTAAGTGTTTCCAAATCATCTGGATATGACCAGGCCTTCTAGTTAGCCTTATCAACTTTGGGAGAATAAAGAGGCACAATTCTGGCATGGCCCTCATTCCAGCTCTCTAACTTCCAACTCTTGCATCATCAGAAGTAACATGATTTTATTAATTATGTCATTTACTCCTCTATATGTCAGTCATCTCAAGGAATCAAGAACTCCCAGGTTAACTTCCTCTCCTAGAATGCCATCTCCCAATGACTCTGTGTACAAGGAGGCATCTCCCACCCCCCATCACCCACTCCCTATTTTCCTTCCCTGTGTTGTATTTCTTTGTAACATATGTCCCCCTCTGACATTCTGTGTTTATCTTCCCACCCCACCCTCTACTGGAATGTGAGCTCCTATAGTGCAGAGGTATCTGTTTTGTTCCCTGCTCTCTCACCAAAGCCTAGTATAGTTCCAGACATATTGTAAGTGCTACATAAATATTTGCTAGATGAAGGCATAAATGAATGAATGTGTGCAATATAAAGAAGAAATACTACGCTTTTTGGCACCGATTTTAAATTAGCATACTTTTTCATTTAAGCTATTACTTTAAATTGAGAAGACAATTTTCATCTTGTTTTCCTTGTAAGGGTCTTTAGTGCTTTTATTTGCCTCCTGTTAAGGGATTGTTTTCTAAGGATCAGTTCTTTGGAATTGTATCATTTTACCATTCAGAATATTCTTTAGGCAACTCTGACAACTGTAAAAGTACCTATGGTGGCTTCTACCTTGCATGAAACTGTATGAATATCCTCTCTTGGGTCACGGGTGAGGGAATGGAAATGAAACCTGAAGGGAAATTTGCAGATCTGCATAAATGAATTACTACTGTCTTATATTCATACCATAGTTGGACCTGATACGGAATTGTGACACTTTAGAACAATGAAGAATTTCCTAATTTTATAGATAAAGAAAGTACCCTCGAAAGTTTCAATAACAGCCATGAGTACTTAAGCAGCTGGTAACAAATCTAGGACTAGGGTCTGTTTTCTTGACATGCAGTTCTGTCAATGGGCCACAACCGTGGGCCTAATCATCGCTGAAAGGGCCTCATAGATTAAATCCTTCCCTCTTAAAACTCTTCTTCACACCATGCACACTTTTATGTGTTCCCAAATAAAGTTCTCTTAGTGCACAGAGGACAATTCCAAGGAGGAATTGCTTAGTTATGTGTTCACAGCTCGTGTTCCTCAACTAGATTTGAACAGGCCATTAACCTTACATGCTTCTCTGCCAGAGCTCTCTGTTTCTGATGCTGTCCAGGATCTTGACAAGCCCTTGACTCTGTTTTTTTTTGATTTGTTGGTTCACTCTTCTCCACAGGGCTAGCCTGAACTTATTTTCAGCTCTTTTTTCAGTGACAACTTCATTGAGAAGTCTGCTTTCTCATTTTCTCTACTCCTCACTCCGCTTCGAACCCTCTAATTTTCTAAAAGCTCTCAGCATTGAGATATCCTAGCACATGGGGACCAAGAGATCTCAAATTGTATAATTAGGAATATAAATCTTTTTTCTTCTAGGCTTAACTTTCTCAACATCACATGTACATCTCATCAAACCATTCCAACATTATCGTGGGATGTCATCAGCCAAATGTGATTTGGGAAGAGGAACTAAGGATTCCTCTTTGGGTAGCACATGGAGAAGGCTGATAGAGTTTAATATTTCTCTGCTCAGTCACTTATTCTACTAAACATGAGAACTAATCCCTTTCTTGGCCTGTCTGGGGATCGAACCTGTGACATTGGTATTGTTAGTATCACTTCTACCCAACTGAGCTAACTAGCCACCCTCAGGCATCTATTCTAGAAGAGAGGACCTTTTCATTTACTAACTGATTAATATTTATCAGTTGTTACTTATATAATTTTTTCTTCTTTGCTTTGATTCTATGGGCCACTATTTAGGGAATGATGAGAGCAATTCCAGGACACTAACACTAACATTAATGCTAAGATTGGAAGTTATCTGTAGTACAGAACATGTTAAGAAGGAGGGTCAATGTATGAACAGAGCTCTAATCTCATAATAGTGAGGATTTGGAGTACATATTGTAGACCCCTTTATCTGAAAATAAAATATATAAATAAATATACAGAAGTGTTTACAAGGAGTCTAAAATAAATCCTGATGGTATTGTATTCATAGATGCATCCCCTCAAAGTTCCATATTCACCACAGAGTGCCCAGAATTTTCTATATGTGTTTCCTATATGTGTTCCTATCATTCAGAGTTCAAAATAGTAACTCAGAATAGCCTGCAGTCTCCTTTGAATAGCATGGCATTTTTACTTTCTGTGTAAACCAGTAATTATGTTGAAATATTGAGATATTTTTATCTAAGTATAACTCCACAGTCTTAGGAATCAGTGTTCTTAAAGAAAAAATAAATATCCTAACTATGTACATATGCCTAATTATTTTCCCTTCAAATTAGTAAAACAGAAATCCACCATTTCTACTGAAATAGCTTTTCTCTATAACCCTGGCCTTGAACCATATTTTAAATGTACTTCCCCAGCATTGAACATCCATGAAGTTAATAAAGTTAACTTTATTTGATGGTCCCAGTGTGTAGGTGTACCCTTATTAAACGTCACATTACTATTATTATCATCTTTATTTTACTGATAGAAGAATGGGGTTTGGTATATGTGATTGTTAATTTTTTGTGTCAACATGAGTGGACCGTGGAATGCCCAGATATCTGGTTCAACCTTATTTCTGGGTGTGTTTTTGTTGGTGTTTCCAGAAGTAATTAGTATTTGAATTGGTGACCTGAATGAAACAGATGGTTTTCTCCACTGTGGGTGTTGATCATCTAGTCATTGAAAACTTAAATAGAACAGAAAGGTGGTAGAGATTCTTGGATTTGCTCTCTGCCTAACTGCCTGAGCCAGAGCATTGATATACTCTTGTCCTTAGTACTCCTGGTTCTCAGACCTTCAGGCTGAGACTGGAATCTATGTCACCAGCTCTCCAGCTCTCAGGCCTTCAAACTATACAACTGGCTTTCCTGGGTCTCCAGCTTACAGGTGACAGATCGTGGATTACCTTAGCCTCTAAAACTCCATGAGCCAATATGTTATAATAAATCTCTTTCTGGCTCTCTCTGTCTCCCTCTCTCTCTCTCCCTCTCTCTATTGTATCCTATTGGCTCTTCCCTGGAGGACCCTGACTAATTCAGGGTGTCTATAATCTAACACAGGGCCACCCCCATCTAGAAATAGTGAGCATGAGTGAAAGAGGCATGTATTTGCATAGAAAATGATGGAATTAAGATTCACATGCAATTTTTAGTATGCTTTTTTTAATTTTTAGTATTCTAAAAGACTAAAAGCCCTTTTGAAAGAAATTTCTTTTTCTTACTTTAAACAAAGCAAACAATAGTCAGCACTATGATTCGTATATCATGAATGCTTTATAAGTAAATGATATGATGATAATGAAATGATAGAATTAAGTTTTGGAATGCAGTAGTTCAAATGTGTACATGTGTATATATCTGTGTATAATCCACATATAATTATGCATGCATTTTTATTTACATACCTGTATAGTTATTTATAGCACTAGGTCATTATGGTCTTTGAAGGTTGGACTGAAGGACTCAGTATGGGAATTTAATGTAGCAGAGACAATGTGGATAGTTTAATGCCTGTGTGATATGGGCCAATTTGGCTGAAATAAATATTCTTTCCTCCCAAATACCAACACACATAGACCATGTTCTCGGTTGTTTATTTCTATCTATTTAGAACGTAATACGATATTATGTGGTATGCAGTGCGAAACTACTAGAGTAATCCCTTTGCCAAGCATTTATTATTAGCAGCCTGACAGATGTTAAAACTAAAAGTTTTTGAATGTAAGATTTATTCAGTGTGAAAATTCTAGGCTACATAGCATACCAGGATTGATAGTATTGAAGGGAAAAGGAGAAGAATAACCAAGAATATTGCTATTCTAGTAATCAGTGGAAATTAGCTTAAATTTGACTCAAGTTCTGACACACCTTGTAACCACTGAGTAATAGGTTAATTAGGAAGCTTCATTAATTTTCCTTAATATTTGGGTATTTTGTTAATTTTAATCTGGTGCTTAAGACCAGAATTCATATGAGAAAGATCTTGCTTAGTTGTCATCAAAAGAGCTGAGAAATAATTAAGATAAATATCCCTCAGTATTCCCATGACATTTTCTTTTCAATTTATTTTCATTATTAGAACCATAAGGATAAGGAATTTCACAATAACTCTCAGAAAATAAGTACACTGCATATATAGTCAGTGAAATCTTCTCTAAGCTACTGGTTCTGGGGGAAATTAGAAGTGGATGGCTTGGGTAGTTCTATCTAATAATGAGAGGTTAATTTAGATAGTGAGGTAGATCTAGAGGGCAAGATTCAAGTGAATCAAGTGAAATCAAGATTCACTTGAATCTTGCCCCTTATTAGTAATGTGGCATTTGGGCCATTTATTTATTTTCTCCTGTACTTACTTTCCTTTCCCAAGAAATAGGGTTAAACATTCCTAGTATTTAAGAACTTTTTAAGGATATCAGGTGTATTTTATTTAACAATCTTTGAGAACTATTATTGTTATTAGAAGTATTATTACTCAATCAGATTTTGATTTACTTTGCTTGTAAGTCTTATTTATTGCTAATACACAGTAGTAAATGGTTTATGAATTTTTCTCTGTTGGACCCCATGTATTCCATACATTCCAGTGACAATAAATGGCAATGTTATAGGTTGAATAATGAAGCCAATTTTACTTGATAATTAACAAATGCACCTCAAACCAACAAGTTCAGCTTAAAGTGATTGAATTCAAAGAAGTAGTCACTACAAGATCACTATATTGAAATGAATCTGAAATGTGTTATTGTCTTCATTTTTAACTTTTGTGTAAGGGACATTTCATGAGCAACTTGACTTCTAACAGCCACCTAAATGAAGCTCGATAAATCAAGCCCTTATTTTGTGCTTAACAGGAATTAGGATAAATGCTTACATAACGTTATCTCATTTAATTCTCAGGAAAAGCCTTGTGAAATGGAAGTAGCAAGATAAGATCTTGACATATTTATCTTCATGCTTTCCTTGTTTCCAGAACCTCTAGCCTCTTTCAGCATTGTCTCAAGAGAAATTGTCACAGAGAAATGAAATTAAAAAGAAACTACTAATGTTTGTTTGTTTTAAATCTAGTTGGGCTATGGGATGCCTGGGTGGCTCAGTGGTTGAGCATCTGCCTTAGGCTCAGGGCGTGATCCCGAAGTTCCGGGATCAAGTCCCACATCAGGCTTCATGCAGGGAGCCTGCTTCTCCCTCTGCCTGTGTCTCTGCCTCTCTCTCTGTGTGTCTCTCATGAATAAATAAACAAAATCTTAAAAAAAAAAAATCTAGTTGGGCTCTTGAGAAACAAAAGAGTAGGCCATAAAAAGAGGTGGTAGAGAACATTGAAATTGAGATAAAATCCCCCAGAGAATATACTGACCACACTCCTTTGCCCATTCCCTTCTTCAATCTGTAGAAAATGAAAGTTGATGAAGTAGAGTAACGAGGAGAAACAAGTTTGAAAACTCCAGAGGCTCATTTCCTCTCCCTTTTAGAATATTCATAAAAATCAACCTTAGTGGGTTTGAATTAGCTAAAGGAAGAACTGGCAGATTTCAATTGCTGATCCAAGAGGCTCTGCTTCTCAAATAAGACTGGTTTCTCAACTGAGGACATTTATTGTTCTCCAGTACTGTCCCTATAAATATGGGGAGCATTAAAATAGTCCTATGCTGAGGGGACTCTTTTCTTGGTACAGCCATTACAGGGAAACCTCACGTGGGCATGCCTCTGTCTGAAAATGAGCACTTTGCATGATGGTCAATACCAAGGTTACTCTTCTGCTTCTAAATTTTTTTTAATAAATTCTATTTTACATGTATGCTAATGGATATAAAGGCTTCTGTCTCTGCACCCTTTATTCAACAAAAAGATAAAGTGCTTAACTTTGCAAAAGATGATGTTGGGAAGGGGATCTAAAGACCTAGTGGTATTGCTAAGTGGAAGAGGGAACCACACAAGAGTGCTCCAGGGAATGCTTGAAAATTTAAAAACCACATGGAGAAGGGTGCCTTAAATGTCAGACTCTTGGTTTCAGCTCAGGTCATGATCTCAGGGTTGTGGGATCGAGCCCCAGTGCAGAGTCGGCTTACCCATCTCCCTCCCCTTCTGTTCCTACACCTGCCCACTTACCCCCTGCTCCTGCCCATGTGAGGGCACTTTTTCTCTTTCTCTAAAATAAATAAATAAATAAAATCCTAAACACACACACACACACACACGACAAATGAAAACACAATGATCTAAAATCTTTAGGATGCAGCAAAAACTGTTCAAGAGAAGAATATAGTGATCCAGGACTACCTCAAGAAACAAACAAAAATCTCAAACAACCTAACCTTATATGTAAAGGAGCTAGGAAAAGAACAAAGCCCAAAGGCAGTAGAAGGGAGAGGGGGGAAAGACTAGAGCAGAAATAAATGAAATAGAGACTAAGAAAACAACAGAGCAGATCAATGAAACCAGGAGATGGTTCTTTGAAATGATCAACAAAACCAATAAACCTTTAGAAAAACTCACCAAAAAAAGAAAGTAAAAGAAAAAAAAAGAGAGAGAGAGAGAGAGAGAGGAGGTATCTGTTGATTGGATATATTTGCTAAGCTGACTGTTCTCCCTTATCCTGCTTTGACCTCTACTTTAAAGAAAGAATGTAGAGAGAGATGCCAGGAAAGACTCAAGTTCAGTTGATGCCTACAGCCTCTGTTTTCCTGGTAGTTTGAAGCATATGTTCCCAGTTAAGATATTTAAAACATTGGGACATAGAGTTCTACAAACATTTCCCCTGTGCATGGGGATAATTATCTAACTGTGGGATTTGGAATTACATTTACAGAGCTCTCCCTGTGGTTAAGAATACCTGAGGTCAATCCAGAAGTTTGGTTGCATACTACTAGAAGGCAAATGTCTTATTTCTTGTCATTTTCCCTGAACCCCAGACCATTTGTTTCTGGAGTTTGCCAAATAGCAGTTTTTCCCCTCTCTTCTAGCCAGTGTCTTCTTTAGGTAGTAATTTGTGTTAAATTAGCTAGTACATTTCAAGCATGACTTTCTGTCCTAAGGAGAGGACGCCATAGCATGAAATGGTTTTTGAAACAGTGAGTAAGTGGATTTTAGCCTAGAACCACAAAATGAGAGACTATTAAATCAGGGCTCAAGGCACAAACCCACTGACATTTGTTTGATGAAACATATTGAAATAACTTGAAATCATGGCTTTGATTAATTCTTAGTTCATTCACTGATAGGTGATTTAAATAAATATTTACATTTAACTGTATAAAATTAAAAAGGGGGGAAATAAATGGAGAGAAGTTACAACACAGAGGATGAGAAACTAACAAACCACAGGTATATTATGTAGGGGAAGCTTTCCAACCATCATAGGTACCTCTTTGGATCCTACCTCCATGGGTCTG
Source organism: Canis lupus familiaris (assembly GCF_011100685.1). Classification (NCBI taxonomy): domain Eukaryota; kingdom Metazoa; phylum Chordata; class Mammalia; order Carnivora; family Canidae; genus Canis; species Canis lupus. The sequence continues at coordinate 50,078,596 of NC_049235.1, forward strand.
ACCTTGGACCTCTGTTCTAGAAGGGTTGGGGAGAAAAGTCATCACAGATTCTTCTTTTCTTTGTATGTGAACATAGAAGTAATCTTGTAGTAGTGTTAACTGTTTGTAGCATGTATCTAAAAAGCCTAAGCACTTGCTTAATTTAAGGCTTCACGTACACGTCTCAAAAAATTAATTATTTTTGGCAAATGACAATCAAAAGCATCAATCAGTCGGGCACTGTGGTAATTGAACAAATGCTTTTATTTTTACTTTGCAACGTTTATTTTCTATAAACTCTGGGATATTCTCCTAATGGATATTGTTTATGGTTTGAATTAGGAGCTAATGAATGGCAGTGGTTACCCCATCACTAGAATGCACAGATCTGAGGATAAAGAGCTAAACTCTAGAAAATCACCTGTAGAATTACTAATTCCTGCTCTTACAGTTTAGAGTTCTATTAGTTTGGAGGTCACTTTTAAAACTACTCTTAGATAAAGAGGGGAAACACTATGTTGTTATTCGATCACTAAGCACCTCTGTTGAGAACAGACATTGGGATTTCAGCTTTGATTTAGGAGCACCCACAATTTTGCCTGGCTCACATAGTAGTTGCTCTGTATTTATTGACTGAATGAATTCTGCTCTAAACTTCATAATTTAAATTATCCTCAGATGATCTGGAGTTAATATTTAGCTTACAATTCTGAGCATCTTATCATGCTTTGCATCTGTTACGCAGTTTCACAGCAAAGCTAATGTGTCACCACATTGTAACACAGTGTCACCAATATCGTGCCCACATCAACTCTGTTTGTGTTGATACCTGGGAACTGGTCTAGAAGCTGAATCTGCCAAGACAACTGATAGGCATATGTTTGGTGCCTTATTTTATCATAACCTCTGAAATATACATTGAGAGATTCTTGCTGACTACATATTAACAAGTAGTATCATTTGAAATTATTTAAAGTGAAAAAAAACATGATAACAAAAATATACACATAGCTAGAAGCTGAAAAATATTTTTGTGGGAGAGATTAAATAGTTGTTACATTTCAAGTTTACCTCCCTCAAGCAGCTGTCATGGATAGGAAGATGCAACTTGCAATAACTCATTTTTAATATGTATTAAACCTTATATTTCTGGCCTATAATGTACACTTGAGAGTAATTTATTTTCTTTGGGAAGTTCCAATAATTCTTTCAATTCATCATTTAGTGCAATAAAACAATAATTTATTAAGTGGTAGCTTAGTTAATATACTCAAATTATCTGATTTTTTACTAGAAATGTTTTTATTTTATTTTTATTTATTTATTTATTTTTTACTAGAAATGTTTTTAGAGGCAAATGCTAATTCTTAGCAAAAACTTTATTGTCATTCCAAATAATGTAAATACCATAATTGTTTTAAAATGCATGCTTTAAGGGGCACCCAGGTGGCTCAGTGGTTGAGCTGCTGCCTTTGGCTCAGGTCATGTTCCTGGGGTCCTGGGATTGAGTCCCCTGCAGGGAGCCTGCTTTTCCCTCTGCCTATGTCTCTGCCTCTCATGTATAAATAAATAAAATTTTAAAAAACACAACATATCTTAATTTTAAATACTGCTCCCAAGTAAACTTAAATATATAGTTCAAAATTCAACATAAGTATATATTAAAGCATGCATTATTTTCCTTTTGATTTTATTTATTCATGAGAGACAAGAGAGGCAGAGACATAGGCAGAGGGAGAAGCAGGATCCCTTTGGGGTGCCTGATGCTGGACTCGATCCCAGGACCTCATGACCAGAGCCAAAGGCAGACACTCAACCACTTAACTACCTGGGTGCCCCAAAATATGTTTGGTTTTAAAATGAGTTATGGATGAAATACTTTCAATATTTTCCTGTAACTGAGGAAATTTAGTGTTTAAGTAACTGGTGTTATTTTTATGCATTTTAGTAAATATTTTAATTGAACTTGTGCCCTAGGAAAGTCTCTTAGGAGATACCCTTGAAAAAAAAAACAACTAAGCAAGAATAAAATTATAGAAACATTTATAGTAACATACTTATATTATAGAAATTTTCCACCCATGTGTTTAATAGGCACTGACTTAAAAGAGCAATGGTAGTATGTTTGCTCTACTAAGATACAGTTATTTAAGTAGAGGGTGCATTTATGTACATGATATTCTTCAATAAGATATTTTGTTAACAAATGAATAATTAAATATACACACATATAACTAAAACAATCATATCACAGTTGTAGTAGGATATTAGTTCATTTTAAGATCAATTAATGTTAAAGTAAATTATATATGTGGATATAAAATAATAACATTCAACTAAAAAAAATAAGTAGAGGGTGCAAAATCCATACTACAGCAAAGACAGGGAGCAAGAGTGGTAGGAGAGAGGTAACAGAGGCAGGATGGAGCTGCAAGGTTGAATGGGGTCCACTTGTATGAGTAGGTAAGGACGCTGATGCAGCTCAGAGGTGATAAACAGGGACTCAATCAGATATGAGTGGGGATGAGAGCACAATTGCCTACTCTCTCTCTCTCTCTCTCTTTGCCTCAAATTGTCACTTGTTTCTTTTATATCCCTTTTACCTTCTTTAGATCTCTTTTTCCTCTCTGTTTCACCTACCCATCTTTGCTTTATAGACACCTGCTCACTTGGAAGGTTTTTTTTCTGTGTGCACACCTCAGTCGGTTAATTCATTCAACACAGATGTACTGAGCACACATGACATGTCAGACCTTTTAAGCAGGATTCTAGAGGTACAATTATGGAAAAGTAGTATTCTCTTCCTTCAGGAAATTATAGTTCAAAGGGGAACAAATGCATAAATAGATCCTGATAGTATAATGTTAACATAGCCATAATGGAAAATGATTGATTAAAACAGAAGCTAACCCTTAGTGAGCACATAGTATGTACTTACTACTGTGCTAATTATACACATTATTTCTTGTTTAATTATCAGAGGAATGAGATAACTTACACTATTGTCTATCATCCCTACTACAAAGTTAAGAACTAAAACGTGGTCATAGAATAAAACAAAACAACTCACCAAATAACTGAAACCGGGTGATGATTATCAAAGTGTGGTTACACTCAATCATCATTTAAATTACCACAAGTTCTTAGCATGCAGAATCCAGGGGTCCCCACACTAGACCTACTGAATTCATATTCTGAAGAAGTGTCTAGTGAATTTGATTCTTCTCATACAAATTTTCTTTCTTAAATGAGACAGCAATTTCCAAGGCTAAAGTGGAAATTCTATTAGAAAATTTAAGCTGTCTCTTTAGCTATAGGTGTGTGTATGTGTGTGTCTTCAGAGAAATTTAAAACCACCTTAACTTGCTGATCATGTGTATTATCTAATAAATAGAGGTTTCTTAGAAAATAAGGTTCTATTTATGCTTGTAAAATGTAATTTAAAATTGCATGTAAAGGAAAACAGAAATAGACCAAACTCAGGTATATTTATCTGATTGTGATTATTTAACAGTGCACATTGCGTTTGATCTTCTCCCAGTTATTAGGTCATCATTTCAGATTTAGATTTTGTATTCGTACTCTTCCCTGATAATGACCTTTTCAGTATATTCTTGATTTATACATTCCATTTTAATTAACATTTCCACCTTCCATTAAATATATTTTCCATTGAAGGATACATGGAAAATCTAATTGAATTCTCTATCAAGCTCTTATATCTTTCCATGTATGTAAGTACATATACACACATTTTTTGCTTCAAACTTTGTTTTCCACAAAAGCCTTAAGGCAATTTAATGTTTATGATGTAAAACAGATAAACAAAATTTTGGTAACAAAAATGAGATCAAGAAAACATATAGTTAATGAGGAGTGAGATTCCTTCAAATAATAAAGCAAAATTAAAAATGGGATATATTTGAGGAAAGCCAATAAAAAAAAGTGATTTTTCCAAGTAGTTTTGATGAACTTCAGGCTGATTTACTTCAACTGTCTGACAGACACTTATTTCTTTTCTGTTTTTACAGTATTATTTGCTAGAGTTTATAGTTCTGTAAGAAAATATCTGTACAAATGGCTATTTTTCAATTAAATGATTTCCCTTTTTCTAGCTAATTAAAAAATTGTATTTGAATGTAGTCGACACACAATGTTACATTAGTTTCAGGTGTACAACATGTAATTAGACAGGCTTGTATACTATGCTCACTGAGGTGTAGCTACCATCCATCACCACCTAATGCTATTACAATAGCACTTGAGTATATTCCTTATGCTGTGCCTCTTATTCGGGTGACTTACTTCTTCCGTAACTGGAAGCCCGTATCTCCCACACCTCTTCACCCATTTTGCCCATCTCTTCATTCCCCTTCCCTCTTGCAGTGGCAGTTTGTTCTTTATATTTATAGGTATGGTTTTGTTTTTTCTTTATTTATTCATTTGTTTTTTTTTTTAGATCGTCTTAGTCTGTCTTATTTCACTTAGCATAATACCCTCTAGGACCATTTATGTTGTTGCAAGTGGCAAGATTTCATCCTTTTTACGGCTGTGTAATAAGTCTTTGTATATATGTACTGCATGTTCCTATCCATTTGTTTATTGATGGACTCTTAGTTTGCTTCTATATCTTGGCCATTGTTAATATATCTGCAATACAGAGGGGTGCATATATCCTTTTGAATTAGTCTTTTCATTTTCCTTGGGTAAATACCGGTAGTGAAATCATTGGATTGTATGGGATTTCTATTTTTAGTTTTTTGAAGAATTTCAATACTGCTTTCCACAGTGTCTGTACCAGTTTACATTCCTACCAGCAAAGAATGAGGGTTCCTTTTTCTTCACTTCCTTGCCAACATGTGTTATTTATTGTCTTTTTGATTTTAGCCTTTCTGACAGGTATAATGTAGTATCTCACTATTGTTTTGAGTTGCATTTCCCTGATGGATTAGTGACGTTGAGTATTTTTTCATGTGTCTATTGGCCATCTCTGTATGTCTTCTTTGGAAAAATGTTTGGCTAAGTTTTTAAAGCTATAAATAAAAGAACAAAGGACTACTTAATTTAATACTTTAATTGTACATGTATATTATGACATTAATTTGGAAATTTATTCTATTCACTCACATATTATGAAACAACTTAATTCAGTGCATCTTTGACTTCAGCATCTTCATTAGCATATTAGTGACACTTGTTGAGTCACCTAATATAATTTTTCAGAATGAATTCTCTTTGTTTTCTTCTAAGATGTTTAAGATACAGTGTTTTAGATACACTTGCAATGATTTCCCTGGTAATTTTATCCCAAACACAAGTATCTTTTCTTATAACATTGAAAGACTCAGTTATTTTATTAAAGCTATAGTAATAAAAGTGTTATAACTACATTTAACCACTTACTGTATTCTTTAAGTGATTTTTACAAGGTTTTATAAAAACTATACATATTATTTCCCATTGTGTGGTAATCATGCAAGAAATAAACACTACAGAAATTTTTATTTTCAATTTTATTAATTGGGTAAACTGATATCTCTATTCACCCTAAATATTGAATGGAGTTGTTTGAAATTAATAACATGTTTTCCCCAAACTATGTTGTATTCTTCAAACAAAACATGAGAAACTAATTAGGAATAAATTATTACTCCCCCTTTTTCTTAAAGAATTAAATAAATGACACCCTATCCTTTTATTTGGTCTTGCATAGCACTTGAAAGATAATAATTTCCTTATTCAGGCAGTATCAATGTGTACAATTTTTAGGTCCCCTCTGATTGAAAAGATAATTGGTCAATTCAGAAAAAAAAGGAAAAGAGGCAAGATAAAAGGAAGTCAGGTTAAGCTATTTATATCAGAATAAAGGAAATACAGAACAAAAGTTTTACTCTTTCTTTGTGCTCCTATAGCACCTTCAATAAATTATTATTAGGACCCTTGCTATATTGTAATTGTTTTAATTTTATAAACTTTTTAATAAAAGTATTTCAAGGGGATCAGCTGAGCCTGGGTGACTCAGCAGCTGAGTGCCTGCCTTTGGCCCAGGGTGTGATCCTGGAGTCTGGAGATCAAGTCCCACGTCAGGCTCCCGGCATGGAGCCTGCTTCTCCCTCTGCCTGTGTCTCTGCCTCTCTGTGTCTCTCATGAATAAGTAAACGTTTAAATTTTTTTTAAATAAAAGTATTTCAAGCATGAACATAAACAGAAAAAAACTGTCAGTCACCACTAGCTTTATAGTATCTCAATATTTTGGTTGCTATATTTGCTTCTGATTCACTCCTCTAAGAAACAAAACATAGCTATAGTGGAAATCGCCCATGTAAACCTCACAAATCACATTCCCTTTCCTGTGCTGAAATAACACCTGGGTTTTCTGTTGGTTCTATGCAGGTTATTACTTTACTGTGCTTTTACTACCTGTATATTCCATGAACAATGTATTTATTTATGTGTGGTATTATATAATTTTAAATTTTTGCATAAATTACATAGCACTGGATATATCTTTCTCTGAGTTGTGCTTTGATGTCTATGTATGACTCTTCCACTATTTGTTTATTCATTTGTTGATGAATACTTTGGTAATTCCATCCACTTTTAGCTCTCACTATAAACAAGATGCACAGAACCCTTTTGTACACGTCTGTTGTGTTATCGGGCATGCATACCATAAACTTTAATCATTATAAAACTCCTCTTCAGAGAAATCAGTCAAATTTATTCAAATGTACACATGTGCAAGCAATGCATTGCTCTACATCCAACAATAGGTAAGGATAGCTATTGGATCTCTTATTTTTTGTTTACTTACCACTACCAGGGAAATCTTGCTATCATTCTAATTTTCATAATCATTGTGGATACTGGCTATTAGTTTTCCTTGAAGCACCTCCTTTTTTATGTTAAATGTTAGTTTGTTTTATATATGTGGTCTAATTTATATATACATATTTATTCTGTGCATAATATGTATATATATGTATATATTCTGTGTAACAAAACACAAACAAAATGAAAAGACAAACCAAAGACTGTGGAAAAGGTATTTTTAACATGAATAATGAAAGATTAATGCCCAGAAAAAAATTATATACATAATATGTGCATACTTCTACATTTTATATATGAAAATATTTTATGTGTACTTTGTTCTGGACTTTAGTATATATGTATATAAATTATAAATGTATTTACGTATAACTCTATGTGAAATATATATATATGTGTTTATATATATAATATATATATAATTTATTTCTGGACATTAGTTATTGTGGTTATACATTTTGCCCAGTTTGTCGTTTGTATTTTCATTTTGCTATCTAGAATTTTTATTATAATATAGTCAGTGTATCATTAATTTTTTTGTAGATTTTTATTTTTGTGTTCCCTTTAAAACATTTTCTCATCCAAAGGCCAATCCATTTGTTTTCTTACAAAGTTTAAAATATTGTTTAATGCATTTAGCTGCCTAATCTATCTATAATTTATCTTTACCTCTACCTATAAATACATAGGTAGACAGGTTTTATAAATACCCAAGTCTTTCTGTGTACTTCTCAATGATGCTGTATAACTTTTTCCATACAAACCCCACATATTTTTGTGGTGTTACACCTACATATCATATAGATTATGTTAATATATTAAGTGGGATTTTATATATTCTAATTAGTTATATCTGTAAGAGTACTATTAAGATAAATTTCCTTTTTAGTTCTAAGCATTTCATTGTTGATTTATTAGATTTCCTATTTAGAGAATCATATTATTTAATAATTTAGCTAGTATATTTTTTAAATGTTTGCCTCTATATTGATTGATAAGAGATCAAGTCTATAATCATGAGAGGACAGGTCCATAAATTTGTACTACAGTATGTTAAAATAATATAGGCTACCTGTTTTCTTTTCTTTAGACCCCATGACCAAGTAGGTCTCCGACACAACACCAAACTTTTCATCACTGATAAATTTCTTAATATCTTTGTGAAGAGTGTTCTCTGGACTTTTTAAGCATAGTTATGGGCATGGTACTTATAAAAGATCCATCCCAATATATCCATGTCCATCAGATTTTAGATTTCTTTATACTGTGTACCAAGAAAGTTTCAGCACTTTGAGCTCATTGACTGCAGGTCAACATTGCATCCAGATTATAACCAACTAAACCTACAGATAATAGAAAATCTAATAGATTAGATTGTTTTTTTTTTTAAAAAAAAGCTACATATTTAAACATATTTAAACCAAAGTACTATGAATTGAAAATAAAAGAGTTGGCAAAGAGTTTCTAGGCACATTCAAGCAGGAAAATGGCAGAAGTTGAAGCATTAATACCAGGTAAATGGTTTTCAGGGTTAATAAAACTAAACAGAATAAAAGGATACAAAAATTATGGGAAAAAAACATATGAAGACATAGCTATTTGAATCCTGTAGGCCACAAATAATTTAGCAAGAAAATATCAGGGCAAAACCTCATAGAAATACAAGGAGAGGGATGCTTGGGTGGCTCAGCAGCTGAGCGGCTGCCTTCAGCCCAGGGCGTGATCCCGGATCCTGGGTCCTGGGGTTGAGCCCCACATCGGGCTTCCTGCAAGGCTTCTACATCTGCCTGCGTCTCTGCCTCTCTCTCTCTGTGTCTCTCAAGAAAAAATAAATAAAATCTTTAAAAAAAAAAAAAAGGAAATACATGGAGAACTTGATAAAAATATATCTATAATATATATTTCCTTCAAATTTGGGCAAAATTAATAGAGATAAAATTAAGTGAAGGGATAGAGGAATTTAATAGTACAATGAATAAAGTTGATTTGCTAGATGTGTTTAGAACCACCTATTACTGAAAGAATGGAAATATATTTTTGTTATGTCCAAGGAACTGTTAAAAATTTATTAAATATATGGTAATCTTAATAATATTTTTATGCCTTAAACTTATAGGGTAATATATATCTATTAGCTCTCAGTAAAAGTGGAAAACTAAAATTTTAAAATTAGAAGTCTTCTAAAATATATATATAACCTATCATAATAAAAAGAAAAATAGATATCAACAGTAAAGAAAGGTGACTCAAATCCTTGAGTACTTGGAAATTAAGAAACACATGTAGATAATAAACTTTGGATTAAAAAGGAAATTGAAATGGAAATTGTAATTCCCTGGAAGCAATACAAAGGGCATCACTCCGAAACCTGTAAGGCACAGCAAAAGCTACTCTAAGCAGAAATTTTATAGCCATGAATACCTTTATTATTAAAGAGCAAAGGGGAAAACTAGATGAAATTTATATTCAAAGAACAGTGAAATGAACCAAAATATATTAGGAAATGAGAAATGATTAAGATGAAAGCTGAATCAAATGAAATACGAAAAACAAAAAATATTCGAAAGTTTTTACCTTGAAAATGAAATAGGGACACCTGGGTGGCTCAGCGATTTAGCGCCTGCCTGCGACCCAGGGCGTGATCCTGGAGACCCGGGATTGAGTCCCACATCGGGCTCCCGGTGCAAGGAGCCTGCTTCTCCCTCTGCCTGTGTCTCTGCCTCTCTCTTTCTCTCTCTCTTTGTCTCTTTCTCTCTCTATGTCTAATGAATAAATAAATAAAATCTAAAAAAAAAAGTGAAATAAAACATAAATTTCTTTCATACTCAAATAAGAAAAAAAGAAACAGCACAAAAGTAGATAGTATCAGAAAAAGGAAAGAATAATCACAGGTACATATTATAAAATAAAACACTTGTAAGTGGACACTGGCATAACTCTATGGCAATACATACGAAAACCATAGGAATGGATATTTTTCTTTCTAGGTGACCCAAGAAGTGAAAATCAATAAAATACCAATTACCAAGGAAAGACCAACACCAGGATAAAACAAGTTCATAGTAGAACTTTCTTTAAGCTTTAATATCAGATGATTCCAATATTATTTTCATTATTCCAGGCAGCTGAAAAATGTGGGAAAGCATACAGTTAATTTTATGAATCAAATATACTTTAATGACAAAATCTGATACAGTAAAAAGGGAAAAAAATACAAACCAGCTTCACACTACAAAATTTTAAGCGAAAAATAAATTGATATATTCTAGTAACATATAAATAATACGCTATGACTAAATAAGATTTATTCCAAAAATGCAAAGGTATTTCAATATCTGGCAACCTATATAATCCATTATATTAACAAAGTAAATAATGAAAATGACACAATCCTATTATGCAGCCATAAAAGGAATGAAATCTTTCCATTTATGACAACATGGATGGACCTAGAAGGTATTACATTAAAAGAAATAAGTCATATGGAGAAAGACAAATACCATATGATTTCACTTACATGTGGAATTTAGAAAACAAAACAAATGAACAAACAAAAAGAAACCCAGATCATATTCTCTTAAATATGGAGAAAAAAGTGATGGTTGCCAGAGGGAAACAAGGTAGGAGACTGGGTTAAATGGGTAAAAGAGATTAAGAAGTATCAACTTCCAATCATAAAATAAGTGAGTCACAGAGATGCAAAATACAGCACAGAGAATATAGTCAATAATATTGTAAGAACATTGTATGGTGGCAGATGGTGGCTATACTTAATTGTGGTGAGCACTGAATGGTGTATAGAATTGTCAAATCACTATTTGGTACTTCTGAAAAATATTAATATAACATTGAATGTCAACTATTCTTCAATAATATAAATGAATGAATAAATAAATATTAAAACAATCATCATCAATAAATGGTGAAAATTAATTCAATGAAATTCAGTAGCCATTTAAAAAATATTGTACCATTTCAATTGGAATACAAATACGATTTTCTAAGAAAACTGGTCAAATAACTTATAATTTATATGAATTAAAATTGTGAAAAGTGTGCAAATGAACAATAAGGAAGGTGTAACTTGATAGATAAATATCACGAAAAAAGTCCTAGAGAGCCACTATAATCAAATTAAGACAATATCGGCTTAGGATTAGAGGTACAGAAAAGAGAATTCAGAAATAGGTATTATAATATGTATGTTTATTAAATGACAAGGATGTCACTTCAGTTTAGTGAAAATAAAAGATATTACATAATAGACACTGTTAGCATAATTGTCTAGTATGGACAATATGGAAATAAAGCTCTGTAAAATATAAAATTTAGAAAATACCCAAATTCTGCAAAAGCATATAGAAAATTCAATATATGTTGCAGAGATAAGAGAAAGATTTTTTAATCAAGACTAAAAATTTAGGGGTGCCTGGGTGGCTCAGTTGGTTGAGCATCTAACTCCTGATTTTGGCTCGGGTCATGGTCTCAGGGTTATAAGATCGAGCCCCACATCTGGCTCCGTGCTTAGCAGGAAGTCTGCTTGAGATTCTATTCTTTCTCTCTTCCCTCTGCCCATCCTGCCACTTGCATGTGCTTGCAGCCTCTCTCACTCTCTCTAAAATGAGTAAATAAATCTCAAAAAAAAAAAGACTGAAAATTCAGATTTTATGTGGGAAAAGAGGTACACATTTGATTACATCTTTTTTATGAAGTCATACATAGCACTTGTGTCAAGCAGTAGTCCAAGCACGTTCCCAGTGTGACTGAATTTCTTAACAACTATATTAGATAGTTGTTATTATCATCTCTGCTTTACAGATGGGAATATTAAGTTATAGGTCACACAGCTAGGAACTTTTGTAGCCAAAGAAATCATTAATAAGTCCATAGGCTAACAATAGATTTTGGGGAAATAGCTCGCAACACAAAGGACAAAGAGAGGATTATTATCTGTGTAGTACAAAGAGCTTGTACAAATTGCTAAGCAAACAATGTGAGGGGAAGCGAGCAGCCCAATTGGGCATAAAGGACGTAAATAGGCACTAAATAGGAAAACACATCCAAATGGTCAACAAATATAAGCAGAGACTCTTGAGCTTATTGGTAATTAAGGGACTTTCCATTTAAAGCAATAATGAAATATCAATTATACCTACACAAGTGTTAAATGTTAATAAGAACCATAACACCAGTTGCTGTAACTTGTTACTGTTTTGAACAATTTTTCCCCAGAGTTGAATTTTCTAGAAATCTGATCTCATATTTATTTACCGGTAATCAATTTCTACAAAGAGCTATAAATGGACACAATATTTCAATACAGAATCATTAGACAAGCACATCTAGTGTAGGCTTACACGGATTTGGGTACACTACCTGACAAATCAGTATAGGCAGTAACCCTTAACTCTTTATATCTTCTATCTTTAGGAAATATGTAACTCTGCGAGGTGCTCCCTGGGCACTTACTGGGTACTTTCTCATTTAATCTTCCCCACAAACTTTTTAGGTGGGTAATGTTACAGTTCCCACTTTACTTATGTATACATATGAGGTTAGAGCTATTGGGGAACTTGCCCTATGTGTCACACAACTAAATGGCAACCTCAGGATTCAAACCCTACTCCACCTGACTTTATTTATTTTTATTTATATTTAATTAATTAACATATAGTGTATTATTAGTTCTAGAGGTAGATTCAGTGACTCATCACTGTAACTGTATATAATACCCAGTGCTCATTACATCAAGTGCCCTTCTTAATGCCCATCACCACTTACCCAGACCTCCAGACCTCTCCCATCTAGCAACCTTCAGTTTGTTTCCTATGGTTAAGAGTCTATTATGGTTTGTCTCCCTCTCTGATTTTGTCTCTTTTTATTTTTCTCTGCCTTCCTCTATGCTCCTGTTTTATTTCTTAAATTTCACATGTGAGTGAAATTATATAATTGTCTTTCTCTGATTCACTAATTGCACTTAGCATAACACCCTCTAGTTCCATCCATATTGTTGCAAATGGCAACATGTTTTGTTTTGTTTTGTTTTTGGATGCTTAAGTATTGCTCCATTGTGTGTACACACACACACACACACACACACACACCACATCCGTTTATCCATTCTTTATCCATTCTTCTGTCAATGGATATCTGGGCTTTTCCAGAGTTTGGCTATTGTGGACATTGCTGCTGTGAACATTGGGGTGCATGTGCCCCTTTGGATCACTACATCTGTATCTTTGGGGTAAATACCTAGTAGTGCAATTGCTGGGTTGCGGGGTGGCTCTATTTTTAGTTTTTTGAGGAACCTGCATACTTTCCAGAGTGGCTGCACCAGTTTGCATTCCCACCAGCAATGTAAGAGCATTGCCCTTTCTCCACATCCTTACCAACATTTGTTGTTTCCTAACTTGTTAATTTTAGCCATTCTGACTGGTGTGAGATGATATCTCATTGTGATTTTGACTTATATTTCCCTGATGCCAAGTTATGTGAAGCATTTTATGTGTCTGTTGGCCATTTGTTTGTATGTCTCTTTTAGAGGAATATTTGTTCATGTCTTCTTCCCATTTCTTGACTGGATTATTTGTTCTTTGGTTGTTGAGTTGGTAAGGTCTTTATAGATTTTGTCTACCTGACTTTTAGATCTCAAGTTATACTTCTTGCCTGAAACAAACTGTCAAAGGTGAATATAATTTTTTAAAACACATACACCTATACAAATCCATATTTTTTACTGTTATCGTTGTTTTGATCACATGCCTGCTGCCAAAAAATACTTGTTTACATAAATGAATAAAACCACTATCTTTAAAATAACCATTTCTACAGTTTCTATTATCACTAATAAAAGTATGCTTCATGTTCTTAGGAAGACTTCAAGATTATATAAAGAAAATAAATAGGACAAATGGCTATGACAATTTCTATATTTAGTAAAACTAGAGTATGTCTTTAAAGGTAACTAGAATTGACAAAATCTTGAGATTAACTAGACAAAAGTCAGAATGTTTGATTTGAATAAAAAACATGTATATAAAAATATACATAAAATCTACAGTCTGTTTGATTTGCTAGATTAAAGTATCCTGGGTGATCATTGCAGTTTTGAAAAGTGTGAATTTCCAAGCAATTCAAGAAGTAACATTTTTTAATTTGGTCTAGGTCATGTGCTTGTGTAAAATTTTCCTTTAGGTTAATGAAAAGAAATATAACAGCAAAGTGAATGAAGTGCTATGAGGGTGAGAGTGAGCAGAAGGGCTGGGCTGGAAGCAGCCTGCACAGATAAAGAATGCCCGAGTGGTGAAATAGTCACAGAGCAATTATTTAAGAAAGACATGTTTATTAGTTGTTTTTAAAATGCAGATCACATAATAATTTCGAACTGTCTCCAATAAAAGTGAAACTCCATAAAAATACATTTTAATTTCAAGATGCTGTGTGTTAAATAAATGCAGAAGTCACAAGGAAGAGCCCCAGGCTAAGTGTGAAAGTTACATCTGTAGAAATTAATTTACATGAAAGAACCACCGAGCCTCCTTTTGCAATGGCTTTGCCGCTACTAGAAAACACAACATAGCCCACATATTCATACAGAAAGTCAAGAATTCAGACAGGAGGCACTGACAGCTGCAATCATTTATTTTTCAAACTCCTGGTCATGCTATGGCATGCCTGCTAAATAATAAGGTAAGATGGTGAAAGGGAGGGAAAAAAAAAGAAAGTTGATGAAAGAAACAGCCAGAAGGCCTTTAACACCTTTTCACAAACCTACTGTTCAGATGTCCTTGAATTTTAAATCAGAATGTCAGTGGAAATTAATTTCTTGTCATTAAATTCTCAAAATAAATATTCCCTTTGGTGTTGCCACCTCTCCTAATAAATCCATACAAAGAGAATTTTAAAGTTTTAATTAATTGTAGAAAAGAAAGGGCTAATTTTGTGATGCATTTGTAAAAACAATGATGCTACCATGTGACTAGCTCAGGGCCCAGTCCTTTAGTTCAATTGAGAAGTTATTAACTGAGATCCTACTGTTTTTAGGGCTTTGGCAAATACCAAAGTTGTGTAAACTGTAGACCAAACTCTCAAATTGCTTGTTTTTGCCTTCATTCTTTTCCTTTGATATAAAATGACATTATCGGGGCAGCCCAGTGGCTCAGCAGTTTAGTCCTGCCTTCAGTCCAGGGCGTGATCCTGGAGACCCGGGATCGAGTCCCACGTCAGGCTCCCTGCATGGAGCCTGCTTCTCCCTCTGCCTGTGTCTCTGCTCTCTCTCTCTCTCTCTCATTAATAAATAAAATATTTTTCTAAAAAAAAATGACATTATCGCAAAGGAATTGGCTCCTCAACTAAGGTCCTGACAACCATACATTTCTCTGTAGAGAGAGCTTCCTATAAAGGGAGGCAGGTTAACCCAGGAAGTCTTGGACTAACCCTGTCAAAAGAGGCACCTGGGTGGCTCAGTTGGTGAAGTGCCTTCGTCTGCCTTCGGCTCAGGTTATGACCCCAGGGTCCTGGGATGTGCCCCACATCAGGCTCCCAGCTCAGCAAGGAGTCTGTTTCTCCCTCTCTCTCCCCGCACACTTGTGCTTTCGCTCTCTTCTCTATCTCTCAAGTAAATAAATAAAATCTTCTTTTTTAAAAGAGCTTTTAAGTCCAAAGAGTCATAACTCTTTATCTCAGGAATATTTTTCTCAGGAGCATCTTATAAAAATTCTGATATCACATTACCTTTATTCTTCAGATTCATTTGGTGCTAGATGTAGTTCTATTTTTTGTTGTTGTTGTTGTTGTTTTTGTTGTTTGTTTTTGTTTGTTTCCCATGACTCAGAAACTCTGGTGGTATTAACACAGAACATACATAAAAATGTATGTAAATATACATATACACATATATTTAGATATATATACACGCATAATTTGTTATATATGTCTTTTTATGTTCAAAGGCTTTCAATATTTATAAATTATTTTTCCTAGTATTTCACTATTCTTATCTTGGGTTTCAGGTAATCTCCACCTGTTTTGAAATTCAAGTGATATATGCAGCAGAGTATCTGTGTAGGAGATATTCTAAGACCTTGCATATATGAGATTTTTGTTTGTGTTAAGTCATGCATAACAACTTGGCTGAATATAGTGCATTTTTTAAAAATAAAACTTATCTCTGCTTCCTTGTATTGTTTATCATTTCTTCTCTTCGTTGTGTAGTTGTTTAAACAGAGGTGATCTTCACTGCCTCCATCTTTTCTTGTTTGCCCCAGATCTGCTTTGCCTTTCACCCCTCTGTGGAATGTACAATATTAATCATCACATATGATCTCTTTCTTTTTATTCAAGCATCATTATCCATGTATATTCATGGTTCTGATCTCCAGTTCTGTATCTTCATCTTCTTTTTTTCATAATCACGTCCCTTTGGATAATCCATTATGACCCTAAAGACAGCTTTTGTGATGCAAATTTCCTTGCCTCTCAAAACAAATATTCTTTTCTCAATTAATGACACAAACACTTTTCAATCACCCAGGATTAAAACCTGAATTATTCTGTTTCCCCCCCCCCATTCCAAATCCTTTACCAAGATCAGCCAATTCTTTAAGATACATCCATTGAAAGCATTTCTTCTTTCCTTTCTGTTTCTTCCACATAGAGATGACACGCAGGCAGACTCTAATCACTTCTGGTACAGCTTGAAATAGTCCTGAGCTAGTTTTTTCTTTTTTTTTTTTTTTTATCTCTAGATTCCCTCTCCCTAATGCTAGTTCTTGTGTAACTGATCATAAATTTTTTTCCACCATAGTTTCTTTTGGAAAAACAAATTGCTATGATTTCTCATTTCATATGAAATAATGCAGTCAAAAATTTCTTAGCTGGGAGCACAAAGTTCTCCAGAATGAGGTTAACCTACCTTTCAAGTGGATCCTTCAATTCTTTCCTTTTTCCTGGCATGCAGAGTATATTCTTGTCACTTCAAAATGTCTTGGACACACTATATTTTAACCCATTTCTTATGCTGTTTTCCAAATCTGCTGAAGTTCTGAATGCGTTTGAAGTTTATTTACTTTTTTAAAGATTTACCTATTTACTTGAGAGAGAGAAGCAGCATGTGCAAGTGGGGGAAGGGCAGAAGGAGAGACTCTTCAATCAGACTCCCCACTGGCAGTGGGGCTGAAGTGAGGCTCTACCTCAGGACCCATGAGATTGTGACCGGAGCCAAAACCAAGCTTTAGATACTTAACCTACTGAGCCACCCAGGTACCCTAAAGTTTATTCACTTTTAAGGCACAGTCTAACTTCTATATTGTTGTTAAGCTTTCTCTAAACATCTTATTTCATGGGGAAATATGCATAACCTGACATAGTATTATTGCATTGGTGTCTAATCATGCTGAAAATATTTTCTGTATGATTTTGTGTATGATTATACATATGTGTATAATGCATTGGTAATTCATTGCACTTATTACATTATTTATGATTAAAATATGATTTATTTTTTAAGATTTTATTTATTTATTCATGACAGAGAGAGAGAGAGACGGAGAGGCAGAGACACAGGCAGAGGGAGAGGGAAAAAAGCAGGGTCCATGCAGGGAGCCTGACATGGGACTCGATCCCTGGTCTCCAGGATCACACCCCGGGCTGCAGGCGGCGCTAAACCGCTGCGCCACCAAGGCTGCCCTAAAATACGATTTAACCTCATAAATTAGTTTTAAGCTCTTTGAGGAAAGCACCTTATATAGCTCTAATGCTCATTAGAATAGAGCCTTATATACAGCTGATGCTCATTATATCCCTGCTAATGAATAGATGCTCTAAAATGCATAAAAAATGGAAACCATAAGCCATTAGACAGTAGAGTTGATGCATTTGAAAGAAAAACGATTCACTGAATGGCCCTTGAAGTTAATGCAAGAACACAGAAAAAAATTTTTCTTGAATTTCCATCAATATAAACCCTAATCTTATGGAAAATAATTCCACAGCAGAAAGCAGGGTTGTGTTTTATATCTAGCAAGAGGAAAATTTCCTGAATTCCTCCATGTGTGTTTGGAAGTAAATAAGGGATTTTTTTAATGCATTGATTCTAGCTATAAAGAAAACTGACTTAAATGTGAAACCGATGATTCTTAATTGACCTTGGCAGCACAGCTCTTTAGAGAGTGGCGTCTTTGAAGATTTCTGAGTGAGAATAACCATTATCATTTGAACTTCTGTCTCCAGAGTAATTTTGAAATTCCTATGTACATATACATACCTATACTGTGTGTATACTACAAAAATTTAGAATTAGAAGGAACCTCACATATCACGTAGCCCAATATATACAACATTGAAATATATAAGTACATTCCCTGCCGTGGAAAATTGAGCCTTATTTGCTTAACAGGTTATGTTTTAACAAAACTTTTCAGGGGCTTGAGTGGATCTGCTGGAGTGAACCCTGTCAAGTCACACATGAGTAAAGATAATATGCTTTGAATTTCCTTCTTCTAGGTGTGTCACTGACACAGAAATAAGTTGCTACATATTTTTAAGGCTTCCCACTCCATGGCACAGCATATAACATAGCTTCAATAAATATGTTCTATTACATAAGATTCTCAGATGAGTGCTGAATCCAGTTTTGTCCACTTTGTGACTGCAACATTACTTAGAGAAGATCTACCCAGTACAGAAAATTTTCTCTTGGGACACCTGGGTGGCTCAGCAGTTTAGCGCCTGCCTTTGGCTCAGGGCGTGATCCTGGAGACCCGGGATCGAGTCCCACATCGGGATCCCTGCATGGAGCCTGCTTCTCCCTCTGCCTGTGTCTCTGCCTTTGTCTCTCTCCCTCTCCCTCATAAATAAATAAATTCCTTAAAAAATTTTTTTTTCTGTAAAAATACTTGGAGAGCTTCCTTAATTGAGGCTTGTAAGTCAAGAACAAAACAAAATTTTGATAAAAAGAATGAAATTTATATATATATATAATATGTATTGTTATGATATATTTAATATGTAATGTATTATGAAATAATGTAGTATATATTTTATACATATAATATATATAAATGGCTCCTAAATGATATGTAGTGAGAGAAATGTATGAATTTCGAATGCCTCCAGACTAATGGACTCTTGAAATGTTTTAAAGAACTAGTCTTCATTATAATCTGGTTCATATTTCTCCTCTGCTTCTGTGGGGATGCATACAGTGTAATATTCTGGTTTTCATTCTCTCACACAGACATACACATGCACACGGCCTAACAGATTTTGCAGACAATTCCTTTTTTTTTTTTTTTTTTTTTAATGTACTTGTTCATTCTGAGTTCTAAAGCTTTATCAGGCTTTAGTATAGAGTACTTTCTTACTTCCATTTAGGAGCAAAATTCTGGCTGGCCTTTGCTTGGTTCAGTACTACTCTAGGATGATTTCTTTTCTATATTTAGGAAAATATAGAGTTCTCATTTTTTCTCATCTCAAGAGTTCTGTGTTATGATCAGCATTCTGCATTCTTCAACCTGTCTTGAGTCTTTTGTGGAGAAAGCTAACTTCCTGATGAAGATCTAAGTTAAAAATTGATCTCCTTTACTCCCAAGTCATTGGAAGAATAGTGGCTTCTGTGACCTGGGGAATGTCAGGAAGCATCCTCTCTGGCTGCAGGACTGCACTATTAGATGTAAAATTCAACCGTTGTTTTCCTAATGTCGCAAAAGCTACAGATGGATAATTGTTCAACTGTAGTCTTCTAAATTCTCCAATCTTTATTTTTAATAAGATTTATTTATTTATTTATTTATTTATTTATTTATTTATTTGAGTGAGAGAAAGAGAGAGAGAGAAGAGGCAGAGAGAAAAGGAGAGAATCATCAAGCATCAATCATTGAGCTGCAGAACCACAGAGCCCAACGTGGGGCTTGATCCCAGGACCCAGAGACCATGACCTGAGCCAAAATCAAAAGTTGGATGTTTAACCAACTAAGCCACCCAGGATCCCCCATAAATTCTCCAGTCTTTAAAGTATTTTATAGCAAACATAGTGCTTTTAAGATGAGTTACATTTTTATGGGCCTTCAAACATTTTTATAGCCATCAGGTTATGAACTTAGGTTGTGTTGTATATAGAGAGAAATGGATAAAATTTTAACGTCATACAAACAAATGTCTGTTTAAGGGACCTCAAAAAGTCTAGTGTGGCCTTGGCTCCAGAGGACCTTGGAGATTATTGGGGAAGAATGATGTGAAATAGGAAAATTAAAAGCAAGGTATTAAATGCTACCAACTCAATCTAAACAAAGCAGTTGAAAGACAACAAAAGATAAAAACCACTATCTTTTCCTGATGGGAATGAAATTATGAAACTATTATCTGACCAGTTAGAGAACCCAGTCAGTTTATGCAAAATTAGCTATTTACAGTTTAAAGTTAGGAACTATAAACAAAAATTGTAGTGAACTCTTCATGAAACTTGTGACTTGAGAGTGTTAGAAATGTGTGCTGGATGGTCAATTTGAGTAGAAGCTGCCAGCGGGGTTCCTACTGTGTGAATGGAATAAACTCTGTCAAAATGACTTGTGTAAATTTAGGAGCCAGCTGAGGATATAGTCTTTGTAAAGTATTTTTTATACAAATTCAGTCTATATTTCTCTATACCTTTTATCTTTTACCGATTTTAATTTCCATGTACTTGCAGGTTAAAAGCCTGTAATTCTCCCTTTGTTCTGGAAAGCTTAATTCTCTGTAATATATGAGCTACTTCTAACAGCAGTAGTCAGAGGAAAACAAAAGCGTGGATGCTAAAATGGTAGAACTGGAAGAGGAGAATGAAGAGGGAATGTTGGAGAAGAAAAAAAAAAAGACAAAAAATGACAGTGCTTTGTGCTCTCCCCAGGGTAAAAAAATGAAAGTATTCCGTTAACATATACTTAAATAATATCACATTCCTATAGTGCATATTTAAATTTGGATTTGAAAAAAACTACCTACATCACAAGGTTTTGCATCATCTAAAAGAATATCTTAATTGGTCCATCTGGCATTTGAAATAATACTCTACTTATTATAAAGCAGGTGTTAGACATTTTTGAATATTCTATCCTTAATTAAGGCTTAAAGAAAGCAAGATTACATTTTCTATTTTAAAAGTAAAAAATCTAAAGTTACTGGACATGAATAACAAAATGTATGGAATCATATGGTTTTTTTAGGTTAGATAACTAATTATTAGGCATTATTTCTTGAACTTTAATTTTAACCTACTTTTGCTTTAAATTTGAGACAGGTTTTAGATAAGAGTCAGTATTCAGTGATCATTTATTTTCATATTTTATTTATCCTAATTGAGAAAATTAAGTATGCTCTTCGGTATGATGTAATTCCATAAGCACTTTTGAAAAGAGAGTTCATGATAGATTTGACTCTAGTTTTAGGCATGTTTTCCAAAGACAATGGATCTATCGTTTGATACTTCAAAGCAAAAATGCATTAAAATTTATTAATAAATAGATGCTTTTTAGAAGATTCTCTTGGGATTCTTTCAGCTTAGATTCTGCTGCAATTTGCTAGGATTTTGACAAGAATTTAGTGATCATTTAGAGAGTCTATTCTATCCCTATAAAAATAAAATCACCTTGGTTTGAACCTTTCTTATGTCATACACGGAGAAGATCATAAGGACTGAGAAAGATGATAATACTATCTGGGTATACAAGAGGTTAAACAGCAACATGTAAAGAGTGTGAATCAAATTTAGGAAGAAAGCTTTGTTGGATGTCTCTAGGGTTATTTTTAGCAAACTGTATTCAAAGCATCTATTAATGTTTAAATAAATGGAATACAGCAAGGACCCAGTTCCTACGTTGAAGAACATTTTAAAGCACTCCTACTCTACTTGTGTGCATGAATTATCTCTACAGATTGGCTCTGGAAGTGACAACAAGCATCAAAATAAAGCAGACATTAAGCAAAATTCTATGCAAGGAGATAGGCACACTAAATGACATGGACGTGGTTTCTATTCTCTAGAATCTTATAATTATAAAAAGGAACTGGAAGCTCTCATCAGTGTTTTTGGATGTCAGAGTAAAAATGAAAATATTAGTACTCTGAGAAATAAAATAAACCGTGTATCAAATTTATATGTAATATAGAAATGGCATTGTTAATTTAGACTGTATAATACAATTGAGAGTTGAAACAGTTTTCATAGGCTTCCAAAATCTAATAAAGACTGTAGACTCTAAGTAATGACAGCAAAAATATGGCATTAGGAAAGAAGTGGTTCAAAAGAAGATTATAGGAATAATATCAGAGGGGTTTAAATCAGTTAAACTAGTTTCTAAGAATTAAATGAATATTTGTTGTTAAGTAAAGCACCTTAAAATACACAAATGAAAGTGCACTAATCTTGTCTTTAAGGAATCTACCTAACATAAATGATTTATGTGCACTGATATTCATAAATAAAATACACAGTATTTGTCGTGTGATTGAATGAACTAAAATTTAACTAGTGAATAAATAGAGACCCATGACAAAATTAATTCTACATTGGGAGAATTTTCACAGAAAGTTAACTTTTCAAAAAGATTTGTGTATTAGAGAGAGTATGTGAGCCAGGGGGCGGGGAGCTTAGGGGGAGAGAGAGAGAGAGAGAGAGAGAGAGAATCTCAAGCAGACTCCTGCTGAGCATGGAGCCTGACACAGAGCTTGACATGATGACCATGAGATCGTGACTTGAGCAGAAATCAAGAGTTGGACGCTTAGCTGACTGAGCCACCCAGGTGCCCCAGAAAGTTAGCTTTAAGATTAAACTTAAAAGAAAAAAAAATAGTATTTCAAAAACTAGGTATAGAAGAATGCTCCAGACCAGCTCTGTCTAATAGAACGTTCTGTGAGGATAGAGATATTTCATATCTGTACTGTCTATTATGGTAACTACATTATTGAAAACTTGAAATGTTTGACCCAAATTTTTAAACTTATTTAATTTTTATTAATTTAGATTTAATGTCTACCATGTTGAACAACACCACTCTAGGCAGAGAAAGCAGGATGAACAAAAGCACTGAAGGTTGAGAGAGTATGAGAACTTGCTTTGGAGGTGGCCATTTCTCTAGTCTGGCAGGAGTAAAGCTGGATGATAAAATAAAGGTAGGATTAAAAGTAAGATTTTAGAAGATTTGACCTATTAGGCCATATGGAACAGGCAATGAAAGCTTATGAGCATGTTGAGTCAAGTCCAACCCTGTGTTTTAGGAAGAAAACTGGTGGCAGTGTGAGTCAAACCAGAATGATCAAAAAAGTGGTTACTACTGGGGCACCTGGGTGGCTCACTCGGTTAGCACTGGCTCCTGGTTTCTGCTGGTGTCATGATCTTGGGGTCATGGGATTGAGCCCTGTCTTGGGCTTTGTCCTAGGCAGGGAGTTTACTTGGAATTCCCTGTCTCTCTCCCTCTGACCCTCCCCCTACACACCCTAAAATAAATAAATAAATCTTTTTAAAAAGTGATTACTATAAAAGTTTATGCAAGTGATTTTAAGGTATTAAGACAAAAGAAGAGAAGACAAAAGGACAGTTGCAAAAAAGACAATTCAGAGATATATCTATCATAATTGCCTTAATTTGTTTCCTCAAACTCAGGAGGAAATGTCTGAATAAATATTACAAGCCCAAGTGGCCAGGAGAGGGACCAGGGAAAAGATGGCAGCCGGTATTGGGAGTGTGACTAGGCCAGCTATCCATCAGATGAGTAGCTGGAATTCATTCCTACATGAAGTCTCTGGGCCTCAAAATGGTCTCAACAAAAGAGAAAGGGCACTGAGACATTTATACACACAATTCCTATCAATCTCTAGTTAAGGGTTATTTCCAAGGGATATTAATCCCTAGGACTTCTGGCCTGTTGTACACTTGGATGGCATAGTTTTCCATATTTTCAGAAAAAGCAAAACAAAATAAAACAAAAGCACCTTAGGACTAGAGAGGCAGGTAATAGGATCTAGAAGCCCTCAAGAAAATATTGAAATGGCAGCATCCACAGTATGTAATCAAGACCCACTGTCTGTACAGATATGAATATCAAGCTGGGTATGCTACACATTTTATAAAATGTTAAAATATCTATAAACATAGTAACAGGTTTGCTTCTTAAAAACGAAGATAGAGGTATTCAAGTTTAAAAATCTAAGAACAATGAAAATACATTTATATTAGAAAATAAATATGTATGTAGAATACTAATACATATTTAGTCAAAAGAACACAGATGAGATAATAGACCATTCACAACTGAAGCAAATTGTGTCGGGGTTTTTTTTTGGTTTTGCTTTGTTTTGTTTTGTTTTTTGAGCCAGTGGTTCTCAAAGTTTTCCATGGCTCTTTGGTGTCCTGCCAAGTTTTCAGAGTGTGCCCCACTTTTGATAAGTATGTGAGGCTTACTAATGCTGTCATTGAATATATATTCTGTTATGACAATATCTGATGAGCTGAAAAGTGAGACAAAGCACACTGTGAAGCCAGACACTTGAAAATGTCTTTATTGGACTATGTGAGTACTCTGCTCCATTAACATAGGCAAGAATTTGGTTAGTAAAATAGAGATTTTAATTGAAACTCTGACCGATGTAAGACAAGCAAGCTTAAGAATTAAGCAATTGAAGATGTTTTCATAGACACCAGGAGTTACTCTTGTTTTGTAGTAATGACAGTATTTTAGTTATTCCTAACATTTTGTGGATCCCTTTATCACTTTTTCACCAGAACTGTAATATACTAAAGTGTACGAGTAAAAAGCAAAACAAAAATACTTTGAGAAATGTAGGCTAATGTGGGGAATATGTATGTGTGTTGTACTGACATATCATTAAGTTGTGAATTTTTATGAATATTAATAACCATTAAAATATTTTATTGAGTATATGGTAAGTAAAGCAGAAATTTTCTTGATTACTATTGATTTTACCAACAGACACAGAAATGTTAGTAATATACATTCATTGCCAATTGGTTGTGAAATGATGGTCAATACAGGACTTAAACCATCAAAAGTACACTTAAAACCAGGAGCATGCCTCTTGCAAGCAGTATATTTTCTAGTGAATCAAAGAAGTTATTTTACTAGAAGTTAGATAGTAAATGGATATTTAATTATAATTCATGAGTCATTATTGGTTATTAGTACTAGTGCTCTGGTACTTTCTGTATAAGCTCTGCTTTAGGTGGATAATCTTCTGTTGATTATTAGGTACTCTATTTTTCTGTATAAATTTCTTCACAGTTCATTGGCTATTAATGCGTGTTTCTGCCTTTAATATAGAACATTTAGAAAGTGTGCTTCAAAAATATCTCAAACTAAAAAAAAAAAAAAATCAAACTTACTGCATATCAATAATCACCAAAAGCTTCACTGGTCTAAATATTACATATCAAAGATTGTTTAAAGGGTATAATAAGTACATGTTGTCTGTCAGTCATTTATTTACCACATTCACATTTTTGCCATATCCAACAACCACCTTTGCTTAATATAGTTCTGTAAAATTGCTCTATGTACTTATATGAATTTATTTTAAAAGGAAATATGTGTCACTACTGAAAATGGATCATGAAATTAATTTCCTAAAAAGAAGGTAATTTATAAAAAATAAAAAACACTATTACTACATTTAAAATTAAAATAAAAAATGAAATCAATTTTATATAAATAAAAACAAATTTATTCCAAGCTATAAAATTAACTATATGAAAAAAATGTACCTAAATGAGAAGAACATAATTATTTTTGACCAATCGATAATAAGAGAGATATTTTATTTAATATGCTTAGATTAAGAAAAAAATAATCTATTCAAAATGGGCTATTCTTGCCTTTTTTGTTATTATACAGTATTAAAAATCACATGTGTATGTTGTTGAATAAGAAAAAGATATTAACTTTCTTCTTTAATGCTTTTAGATGCTTAGAATTCCAGAAAAAAACTTACCCTTTCATTCAAAAAGCCATCTATAGTGATCTTCAAAATCTTTATTCTGTATGCATCAGGGTATTAGGAAATGTCAGCAAAGTAAGGGGAAATGTAGTTTACCTATTCAGCAGTACCATCCAGTTTGGGAATATACAAAGGAATTTTAGTACTACTTTTATCAGATATTGCAAGTCTCTTTTCAATGTTCAAAATATTTTTAATGAATTTTTTTGGTGAGTTATCCAGACAAGAAAATGATCCCAAGTCTCATAGTCAGGGCAGCCCGGGTGGCTCAGCGGTTTAGCACCACCTTCAGCCCAGGGCCTGATCCTGGAGTCCTGGGACCGAGTCCTATGTCGGGCTCCCTGCATGGAGCCTGCTTCTCCCTCTGCCTGCGTCTCTGCCTCTCTCTCTCTCTCTCTCTCTCTTTCTCTCTCTCTGTCTCTCATGAATAAATAAAATCTTTAAAAAATATTCTCATAGTCAAATAAGCTCCTAAGGCAGATATTTTTTCCTCCCTTCATAGTCTTTCCTGTTCCTTCAACAACTGATCTTCCCAGTGATTCCTGTGTATGATTATGCAATGAAGAACTTGTATTTCCAGGCCTCCTGTGCAGCTAGATTTGCTATTTTGACTGCTCTGAGCAGTGGAATCCATGTGGAAGAAAAGGTGCATTTAACTTCCAGAAAATGTACTTAAAGGGAGGAAAAATGTCCTTTTCCTGTATTTTTTCTCCTTCCTTCTGGCTGGAAGCAAATGTGATGGTTTGAGCTGGAGCAGCTCTCTGGGACCATGAGATGGAAACCATGATTCAAAAATTGTCTGAGAAGAACCAGAAGCTGAAGTTATTAAGCAAGGAAGCCAAAATCTGCACTGGATTTTCTTTTTCTCTTCCTTCCACCACCTCTTTCTTTCTTGCTTGCTTTTTTTTTTTAAACTTTTATTTATTTGAGAGAGAGAGAGGAGAGAGGAAGAAAGCAGGAGAGCACAAGCATTGGAGAGGGAGAAGCAGGCTGCCCATCCATCAGAAAGCCCGATGTGGGGCTCGATCCCAGGACTCTGGGATCATGACCTGAGCCAATGGCAGCCATTTAATCAACTGAGCCACCCAGATGCCCCCAACCACCCCTTTCAAACCTGAGCCAGAGCCAGTTGTCCACCGGCCTAGCATCACCTTCACTATGACCCTCAGTGACGCTGATGTGCAAAAGCAGATTAAGTGTATGATGGCTTTTTTTTTTTTTTTAACAAGAAGTCAACAAGAAAGCCAATGAAATAGATATGAAAGCAGAGGAAGAGTTCAACATTGAGAAAGGCCATCTTGGGCAAACCCAAAGACTGAAGATTATGAAATACTATGAGAAGAAAGAAAAGCAACTTGAATAGCAAAAGAAAATTCGGCTGTCCAATTTGATGAATCAGGCAAAGCCCAAAATCCTCAGAGTGAGAGGTGACCTGATTACAAACCTACTAAATGGTGAAACAGAAGCTCTGCAAAGTGATAAAAGATACAACCAGGTACCAAGTGCTGCTGGATGAACTGGTCCTTCAGGGTTTGTACCAACTGTTGGAGTCCCAGGTGATTGTACCTTTCAGGACATAGGATTTCCTTCTGGTAAAGGCTACAGTGCCAAAAGTGATTCCTACGTACAAAATTGCCACCAAAAAGATGTTGATGTCCAAACTGATCAAGAAGACTACTTGCCTTAGGAGGTAGTGGTGGAGTTGAGATTTATAATGGGGACCATAGAATAAAAGTTTCCATACTCTAGAAAGCCAGCCAGGTCTCAAACCCAGCAGATATTGCCAGAAGTACAGGGAGCCTTCTTTGGACGGAAGGTGGAGAAAGGTGTTGATCCACTGCTCTACTGCTCTGATGTGGAAGTTTCTGGTATTTGAAGAGATGAGATATCTGCGTGACTTCCTTTTCACTTCCCTAATACTCTGTATTTATCAGTGGATACCCTTCTATAGCTAATGCCTGTGGCCTAATTGTTAACAATGAGAGGAAGATGGGATCCCTGGGTGGTGCAGTGGTTGAGCACCTGCCTTCCGCTCAGAGCATGATCCTGGAATCCCGGGATCAAGTCCTACGTCGGGCTCCCTGCATGGAGCCTGCTTCTCTCTCTGCCTATGTCTCTGCCTCTCTCTCTCTCTCTCTGTGTGTGTGTGTGTGTGTCTTTCATGAATAAACAAATAAAACCTTTAAAAAAAACAATGAAAGGAAGTTTCACTTATATGATGAGGAAACCTCCTTCCAACTCATCGAAAAGTAGCAGAACTTCCATTTGCTTATGTAGCATGATGGTAAAAGTAGCAAGTGATACTTGATACGTGAACTTCACCAAGTCTCTTCTTCTCTGGTTTCAGCTCTCCAATCTAGAGGGTGATGTATATGGTGTTCTCTGACATAAGTTTTGGCCCTTTAAGCTTGAAATGCATGGGAGGTATACATTCCTTCCAGCAGTAGTAGCTTCACTGTTAACCTGTTTGGACCTAGAAGTGTTCCTCATCTGTAAATATGATTTAAAATCTATTCCATGAATGTGCTTAAAAACAAAAGGTTTACATGAAAAGAAAAAGGTGTGAAAAAGACTACACCTCTCATACCAGTAATTGTAGAGTACACATACCAATAACTTTCTGCCTACATTTATGCATGAGAAAAGTAAGCATTTATTTTTAGCCAATCTTAATTTGATGTTTCTGTCACTAGAATTAAGTCAAACAATCGTAAGAGGAAAAACTTTCCTTCCATTTTGAAATCATTTCCCATACATAGTTGTGTACTCTGGATGTTAATATAAACTTGCCTTCGGAGGTAAAGTAGGATTTAATGAATGGCCACATTATATCTGTAATATGTACACATGTCACAGCCTATTCCTTTTATATGAGTGATTGTGTAGATTCCAGGTTTCATTGAAAAAATTATAAAGATCTTCTTACAACCCAAACAGATACACAAGAGCATTTCCCTAGAAACCCAAAGAGGTTCATTATGGGAAAAAAAACAAAAAAAAAAACAGTTGTACATACTTATTACCCATATTTCTCAGAGCTGAGAAAAAAAAGTTAAAAATCAGGAGTCTTCCTTTTATTTTACTGTAATAGTTTTATTATATACCAAGTTATTTCTACTAACTCTTCATGCATACCTTACATCATAAAGATTTCTTGTATATACAATGAGTAGATTTTTATACATTCAGGTACAAGAGCTTAAATATTGAGACTCTTTGAAAGTAACAATGGCTTAACTATCAGCACTACTTGACCAAAAGGTATTCCTAGTTTAGACTATTAATTGTTGTGATCTTATCAGTACAATAAGTTACTGATATTCTGTATATAACCTAAATGTATTATAGCATAATTCAGAAAAAAATAGTGTTGAATAAGATAAAATAATTAAAATAATATTCTTGGAGTTCTATGGCCACAGGACTTTGTCTCAGTCTTTCTGTTTAGGGTCTAGCATGCTAACATTTCGCTCTGGCTCATTCTCTCTGATCAGATGCAATGACAAACAAGCTGGTCAGTGACTTCAAGCAGAGAGTTTAATTCCTGCTCATTCTACTGTCTATCACGTCTTTTCCACTTAGAACCAAGGACAACAGTGTAACCTTTATCCAGGATACTGCTGTTCTCTTGGTAGAGTGAAAGAGATGAATGGCAAACCATAGGCCGGTTCTTAAAACTTTGTTCAGAAGTGACACACTACACAATTACTCACATTTTATTGACCAAAGCAATGCAGGTGAACAGACCTTGGGAAATATAATCCTCCCCAAAAGAATAGCATTATAAATACAGAAGAAGGTGTTTAAAAATCTAGCCTGTGATCTAATCACTCTGCTACCAAGGAGATACTTGGCTCACATCTCCTTGATAACATTATACCTGAATCTCTGGGTTAATAAGCTAATGATATTCGCTAGGAAGAAGTCTTTATCTAGGGAAGATTCTTAATGGGGTGCTCCTGGCTAAAGATGGCTTATAATTAAAAAAAAAAATCTATGGATTTATGGGGTATGGCTCGCTGGAAAATGTCACACTAGCTGGTGGGAAATTGGAGATGTTTCATAAACATCAGGATACCCTGATATCCAAGGTAGTAACCCACATACCTCACTTAGAGATTGTGTCTATTCTTGGCCAAGAGTGAACATCCACCTTGGGAAAGAAAGAACCCAGGGGCTGCTCAGCACGACTTAGAAGTTTCTTCACTTTATCTGAGTCTCTTAATTATCTATATCCTTGAAATTATTAGTGGAACCTGATGTTGAGTATGATGTCTGACCCATTTGAGTTTGTTTTGACAAGTCAATCATCTGTGTTACTCAACAACTCATCTGGCCAAGCTTGATATCAGTGCAACAAAGGGAAAGCAAATATTTTTGAACACTAATGTAATCTACCATGCTCCTTATGCTTACTGATATATTTAGATTTGTTGTTGGCTTTTTATTCTGTCTCATAAAATTCTCTTCTTTGTGTGTGTGTTTTCTCTTTGCTTTCTATTTGATCAGTATTTATTGCTGTTATACTCTTTATTGGTTTGGACTTTTTATTTTATTTCTGGGACTTACTGGCAACCAGTGATTATTTTTTACTGTCTTCATCATTTTACTTTTTTCAGAATGTCATATAGTTAGAATTATACAGTATTTAACCTTTTCAGACTGGCTACTTTCACTTAGTAATGTGCCTTTAAAATTCCTCCATGACTTTCTGTGGCTTGATAGCTCATTTCTTTTTAGTGCTGAATAATATTCCATTGTCTGGATGTACCACAGTTTATTTATATATTCACCTATTGAAGAACATCTGGGTTGCTTCTAAATTTTGACAATTGTAATTAAAGCTGCTATATACATTTGTGTGAATGCATGGACACATTTTCAACCAGTCTGGATACATACCAAGAAATGTAATTGTTTTTTCATATGGTAAGAGTACATATTTAGTTTTATGAGAAGCCACCAAACTGCCTTCCAAAGTAACTGTAACATTTTGCACTTCCACCAGCAATGAGTGAGAGTTTCCATGAGTTTCCATTGTTTCATATCCTCAGCAGCATTTATTATCATCATTGTTTTGGATTTTAGCTTTTCTAATAGGTGTATAGAGGTATCTCATTTTATTTTTTTAAACATTTTATTTATTTATTCATGAGAGACACAGAGAGAGGCAGAGACACAGGCAGAGGGAGAAGCAGGCTCCATGCAGGGAGCCCGACATAGGACTCGGTCCCAGGACTCCAGGATCAGGCCCTGGGCTGAAGGCGGCCCTAAACCGCTGAGCCACCCAGGGATCCCTGAGGTATCTTGTTTTAATTTGCAATTCCCTAATGACACAAGATGTTGAAGATTTTAAAATACACTTATTTACCTTCAGTATATGTTCTTTGCTGATAGAACTGTTCTGAATTTTTTGCCTACTTTTAAGTTGGATTTTTTGTTTTCTTATTGCTGAGTTTTAAGAGTTCTTTGTATATTTTGGATACTCATCCTTCTATCATATATGCATTTTGCACTGATTGTTCTCCTAGTATATGGCTTGTCTTGCAGTTCTCTTAACTATGTTTTTCACAGAGCAGGAGTTTTTGATCTACTAACATCCAACTTATTATTTTGTTTTCTTTCATGAATTGTGCTTATGCTCTTGTATCTAAAAAGTCATCATCAAAAAACTTAAGTTCACATAATAAAACTTATGTGAACATAAGTTTTCTCTTGTGTTATCTTCTAAGGAGTTTTATAGTTTTACAGTTTGCATTAGGTCCACGGTTCATTTTGAGTTAATTTTAGTTGAATGTGTAAGGTCTGTGTCTAGATTGATTGATTGACTGATTGATTTTGCATATAATTATCCAGTTGTTTCAGCACCAGTAGTTGAAAAGACTATTGTTTTAGTTACCTCAAGCTGCTATAATAAAATACCCTAGACTGGGTGGTCTAAATAACAGATTTTTACTTTTCAGTTTAAACAGATTTCATTTTATTAATAGATTAAATTTAAGCAACAGATTTTTAGTTGTTTTGTTTTCGTTTTTTAAAGATTTTATTTATTTACTCATGAGAGACACAGAGAGAGAGAGAGAGACACAGGCAGAGGGAGAAGCAGGCTCCATGCAGGGAGCCCGACATGGGACTCGATCCTGGGACTCCAGGACCAGCCCTGGGCCAAAGGCAAGCACTAAACCACGGAGCCTGTTTTTGTTTTGTTTTTTCCTTATAGTTCTGGAGACTGGAAGTCCAAGTCAGGGAGTCAGAGTGGTGAGTTTCTGGTGAGATCTCTCCCCCTGGCTTTTCAGTGGCTAATCTATTATTGTATACTCACGTGACTTCTTCTGTATACACATGCAGAGAGAGAGAGAGCAAACTTTCCAGTGTTTCTTCTTATAAGGACACTAATCCCATAGAATCAGAGCTCTACCTTTATGATCTCATTTGATCTTTTTCTTAATCTTTTTTTTTACTTTTTAAAATGTTTTATAATTTTAATTTTTAACTTAAAAATTGTTTTTTAGAGAGAGAGAAGGCATACAGGGAAGGAGGAGGGAGGGAGAGAAAGAGAGAATGAGAGAGAGAGAGAGAGAGAGAGAGAGAGAGAGACTCTCAAGCAGGCTTCATGCACAGTGTAGAACCCATCGTGGGACATGATCTAATAACCCTGAGATCATGACCTGGGACAAAATCAAGAGTTGGATGTTTAACATAATGAGCCACCCACGCATCTCATTTAATCTTAATCATTTTCTTAAAGGCACTATCATAAATACTAACATGATGAGAAGTGTTAGGGCTTCAATGTGTGATTAAGGGGGCCCACAATTCCGTCCATGGCAACTATCCTTTATCCATTGAGGAAGGATTCAACTATCCTA
The DNA here is from genome assembly GCF_011100685.1 of Canis lupus familiaris. Classification (NCBI taxonomy): domain Eukaryota; kingdom Metazoa; phylum Chordata; class Mammalia; order Carnivora; family Canidae; genus Canis; species Canis lupus. The sequence goes on from NC_049235.1 coordinate 50,111,256, forward strand.
TTTCCATTGAATTGCTTCTGCTCCATCATCAAAGATCAGTTGACTATATTTGTATAGGTGTATTTCTTGTCTATTTCCATTGACCTATTTGCCTATTCTTTGGCCACTGCCACATTGTCTTGATTACTGTTTCTTTTAAAGAAGTCTGGAAGTTGGATAATATCTCTATATATGTGAAACATATATGGTGTATATACAACATGTATCATATATAATTTACAACATATATTTCTTGTTTCTCATGGCATTTGCTTTCCAGTTCGTTGTTTATTACATATTACTTATTTCTTTGCTTATTTCTAGTTTTTTTGCTTTTTTCCCCCTTGACCTGCAGGTTCTCAGATGCGTGTAAAATCTCCAATTAATAGTTATTTGTATATTTATTTTCATTAGTATGTTTAAATAGCTCATGGCTGTAATGCTAGTTGCATTTGTATCTGTAATTATTCTATCTTCTTGAATTATTGTTCTCTTTTTTTAGCAAATAAGCTATTTTCATCTTTTATATTTTTATTTTATGATGTATTTTCACTGATATTAAAGTTCCCCTCTTTACTCTTATATTCCCTCCACATGGGCACAATACATTTGCTTTTATTTACTTGGGTGCTTTTTATAGTTTTTATGTTAAGTTTTGAACTCATCATATTCCCTCTAAATTTCTCTTTTTACAAGAGTAAACTTAAAGAAGGGAGAAAGAACCCCATGAAATTTTATTGTTCTAACAACGACTAGAAGAAAACAATTCAATAATTCTCTTTTCACTTATATAATCCACTTTACTACCTATCATGCATTTTTTAAAAAATTTCAGGGACACATTAAATGTATTAATCAGGGCTCTTCAAAGAAGCAGAACCAACAAGATAGATAGACCAATAGATAGATAAGATAGATGTAGAGAGAATTTATGTGTATATCTACCTATATATCCATATATCCATATATCCATATATATATGTATATATATGTTCTAAGATATTGGTTTATTATAAGATATCATAAAGAGATTCATTATAAGATACTGGCTCATGCAGTTATGGAGTCTGAGAAGTCCCATAATCTGCTGTCTGCAAGCTAGAGGCCCAGGAAGGCTAGTGGTATAGTTTAAAGGTCAGAGAGCTAATGATCTAAGTCTCAAGGTCTGAGAACCAAAGGGGAAGAGGAGATTGATATCTCAGTTCAAGTTGTTATGAAGAAATAGTTAATCCTCCCTTCCTCCACCTGTTTATTCTATTCAGACCCTAAACATATTTAATGGTGCCTATCACATTGGGAAAGGCAATGTACTCCATTTAGTCTTCCACTTCAAATATTAATCTCTTCAGAAGTGCTCTCACAATCATGCCCAGAAATAATGCCTAATCACACATGTGGGCATTGCATGATTTAGTTAAGTTGGCACATGAAATTGATTATCACACGAAATCTATATATATTCGTGTATGTGTGTATATATATAAGTATAATTCCTAGAGGCCATATTTGCTTGTTTCTACTCTGTCATTTCTTTCTGTTTCATATCATGTGGTCTGACATTATTTTTTGTATACTATATTTTATTCTTTAAGCATTTTATTTTATTTTACTTAATTTTTTTAAGAGAGAAGGAGAGAGCAAGAGAGCATGTGTGTGTGGTGGTTAGGAGAGGGCAGAGAAAGAGGGAGAGAGAATCTTAAGTTGGCCTCACACCCAGCACTGGTCAATCTCATGACCCTGAGATTATAACCTGAACCTAAATCAAGAGCTGGATGCTTAACCAACTGAGCCACCTAGGCACCTCTCTTGAAGCATTTAAACATGCTTATTTTAAATGGTCTTTACAAGTGTTTATCTGCATTATTATCATGCTAATTCTTCTTAATTGTGTGTGACAGCTTTCCATTGTGATGGTCCATTTCTGTGTGTGTTCTCTTTCGTGTTTTTAAAATTTTAAAGAGTTTATTTTCAGAACACTTTGCTTTCTGAAAGAGTATTATGTTTGGGGGTTGTGAGATTATTTCTACAAAGCATATTTACATTGGTCTCTACTGGTGTCCTATTGGTTTTGCTACTTCTAGAACAGTTTTCATGTTGTCTTCATTTGGGTTCTGCTACATCCTCACACTCATAAATGGTACCTTCTAGATTTTATCATCTCATGGTTTATTCTTTTATTCAATTTTATCATCTCATGGTTTATTCTTTTATTCTTAGAATCCTGTGAATGTGATAGATTTTTTTTTTGTCATGTTTTGTTCAAGTAAATAATGATTTTTGTCTCCCTTTGATGAAGAGAGCAGTCCTTTGATGCTCTTGGCTTTATAAAATGGATTCTGTCTTTGTTCTCCAAGTAGCTTGAGCTTGGGGCTACCACTCTTGTAGGCATTATAATCTCAGACCCATACTTTAAAGTTGATATTATGAATCATCCCACATTCGCCACTATGGAAATTCCCACTGATGGCTCTGGCTTTAAATTCCTCATGTTTTCATGGCATTTTAGCTAAAGAGTTTTTTTTTTTTTTTCTTCAACGTTAGCTATTCATCTAATTCTTTTAATTTATTATTTATTCAATATTCCTGTGTGTTTGGAGTGGGAAAGTGGCATATCTATGTCAGGTTGGTCTATCATATTTACCAGATAGAATAACATCGTAAGAATATGTTTTCCTTAGAGTGGACTCTAGTGACTTACTCTTTTAGAATTAGCACCAAGTTCATTTAAGATTTATATATATATATATATATATATATATATATATATTTAAGATTTATATTATTTGAAAAAAAGTAACAGTGTTACTAAACAGCTAATAAATTATGGGTTTATTTTACTCTAGTTATTTTCAAATGTATTAAATTATTTAATTGTTACATCAACTCAAGATAAGTCTATTATACAAGGAAGGAAATATAGAAAATTAATTTGTATAAGTCACCATAAAATCCATGGAGAATCTATGAAGTCTCATTCTGAATTCAGAGACCTTAAAAACATTATATCAAAGCAATACTGAATTAATACCTATATCCCCCCTCAAAAAAATTATAGCATGACTTGCTAAAATGCTAGAAAGAGCAGAATGCAAGAAGGTTCAATGACATAAATAAAATATTGTGATTGATAAAGTTAGCAATTGACATTCAAAATTGCTTAAATAGAATTCATGCTTTACTTAGGCAAATAGAAAGATTTTGATATTTTAAAGACCAATTTTAAAGTCTAGTAATAATTATGGCTTAAATTGGTACAGTATAATACACATGTTTTGGATAATCTTATTTGTTTTCTATTTAAAAAGTGAAAACAGCACAAATAATAGCATGAAATTCTACTTATTAGAGAGTATTTTAATGTTCCTAAAGAGTGATTCTTAAAACAGTAAATTCTAGATGATATCCTACAGAATCAAAGCCTATGTAAACAATTTAAACCTAGATTATCTGAAATAAAAAGTATCTTTTGGAAGAATATTTGAAATATATTATCACTATTTAATTTTAAATCTACAGTTATCAAAAAATGTTTTGATAATATAACTCTAACAAAAAACCTAGCATCTTTCAGAAAGTAGATATTTTAATAAGTACTTAACATTTTGAAATATAATCATCATAATATTCAAAACGACATCAACTCGTGATGAGATGAGTTTCATTTAGGTATATGATCATATTTGTACAACTGCAGTCCACAGTTAGTTAAAAACAGTCTTTAAGAGAGGCTTTATTCTCAGTCTAATTTTCTCTTAAGTATAATCAAGGAGACTTAAATTCTACTATAAACAATCTAAAAAAAGGTTTTTTTCTCTCAAATCTAATCAAGAAACCAGTCTTGCCATTTTAATCTACATGCGTACAGCTGGTCTTCGACCAGTTTAAACAGAAAGTCTATAATGTAATAGATTGTGTTATAATCTTAAGTGTGAAGGCCCAGCAATTTTATGCAATTTGCATCATAGATTTTGATGAAAATGGTACCCCTTGGAGTTGAGCAGATCACAAGCTACATAGTTGTTCAAGGCAACCTTGGGTGAAGGAAAGGCTATTTACAGTAACTCACAAGAAAGGAAGCAAAGAGAATAAATATGAAGACATAGCAGTACTATTGATGGCTATGGCACTGTGATTAAGGAGGAGAATCACATTTATTTATTAGGAAGTATTGAAAAGTAGAGAAACTATCCACACCAAAAGCTGGATGTAGACCATTTCATATTCTAAGTTCTCAAACCTCCTTGGGACAGATGCTAAGGTTACCCTTACTATAAGATACTGGGTTTGGGTCTCCCCAGGCTGGTTCAGATTTTTGCGCATATACATTCTCATGTAGTCATTATGATGAGCTTGAGAAGTATGTATTATTCGCCCTGTATATTTGCTGAGGCAGCTGAAATTTAGGAATGTTAAGGACTTGCTCATGTGTCAGGATCCAAGTTTCCCCCCTTATCTTTCCTCTATGCTTCCCCCTATGCATTTGTGAGCACTTAAGAATTAGTAGGTTTCACTTTTACCTAATATACTAATGAAACATAAATTAGTGTTATAATATTGACAGGGTTTTTTTTTTTTTTTGTAAAATAGGGTCATCTTTCATACTGATGCCACTTTTATTTCAGTTATTTCTTATGTCTTTGCTCAAACTCATGTTTATGCAAATAATATCTAAACTCTTCTAAAGCAAGCAATCTATTCTTGTCACAAACTATTTCTTTGCCACTCCCTTCTTATTCTTGAAATTTGATTTCCAGCTTCAATGGCTTCCTCACATAGTGATTTTTTTTTCTTCATTCTTGTTCTGCTTGACTTTTCTATAACATTAAACTTATTGATCATCCATTTCTGTTTTTAGCTCCTTTTATTTGCATGACGCTGAAGTGGTCCTCTGTCAACTGTCCTTTTGATCACTGACCATCCATGCATTCTGTAGTCTCCACCTTGTTTGGCTTGGCTTCACTAAGCCGTTTCCCCAGTTATTTCCTCATTTTTAGGTAGGCCTCCCAAAGCTTAATCTTAAACCATAAAGTCTCTTTTTTCTGTGTGCTTGATACATTATCACTTAATAGTCATTGAATCACTTTTATGTTAGCAACTCTATTGTCATAATAAATCATGACAGTTTTAGGTGTTTAAAACCATACACATATATTATCTAGGAGCTCTCAAGGTATGGAGTCTAGGCATAGGGTGAAATCAGTGTGTCAGCAGGCTACATTCCTTTTTGGAATTTTAGGGATGAACCTTCCTCCAAGATCATCCAGCTTCTTGTAAGAATTCGTTTCCAAACAGTGTAGGACTGAGGTTCCCATTTCCTTGCTAGCTGTTGGCCAGGGATTGCTTTTAGTTTTTCAAGATTCCTTCCATTCCTTGGAACATTGCATCCACTCTCCATGTACAAAGTCAGCAACAGTGGGTTGAGTTCATGTTTCCAGTATCTCTTGAGCTTTCTTTCTGCCTAATCTGTCCTCTGCCTTCTCTCTTCAGGGATCTCTATCTAACTTTTCTGCCTTCCTCTTTTGCTTTTAGTGATTACAATGGGCCCACCTGAATAATCTAGGATATTCTTCTTACCTTAAACTGAATTGATTAGTAGTTTTAATTCCACCTGCAAAATTCTTCACCAAAGTACATAGGTTACTATTCTGTTGAATACCCAAGAAACAGGAATTGGAGGGTAAAGCACATCTTAGAAATCTGACTATCTCAGTTACTTATATATTTAGCCCAATACTAGTCAAATATTTTCAGTTTTTAATGGTATTCTCACTTGAGTGTTCCCCAAAACTAATTTTTCACAAAAAATTGACTTTTTTTTACGTTTTCCTATTCTGTCTACATAACTACTCTAAGAGATAGTATCTCAGACTCTTCAATTAGAATTCATTTTTCCCTTTTTCTTTTTTTCTACCTCTTAATCTCCTGCATCAGAATTAGCTAATTCTTTGTGATAGCTTTCAGCTTAGCTCCATCTTATTTTTGCATGATATCATCCTTTCTCATGTTAACACTGATTGCGAAAATGAATTTAGTGTAAATGCTGTCATCAAATGTCAATCTATTATTGTATGCTGGCAAATAAAATGTCCTTAAATAGTTTCTGTTTAATACTAGGGAACATTAGCACAAAGTTGATTTTATAGCCATAATGCTAATCATGTTTTTAATTTGCCTGAGCATATGCATCTTTACATTTATTTCCTTTTGAAAATCTGACCTTGTGTCTTTTAAGTTACCCATGATATTTATGTGCCTTCTGCAATTGGCTTTTTTCATTTTTCTACTCAGGAAAAAAAGTAAATAATTATATTATTGCTTCTAATAGTTGACCAGTCCCTAAAGATAATAGAGCCTTGGCCTTCTGTCTTGAATTGATGTAAACATTTATTAGTTCAATGTAAATAATACACATTTAATTATTTCTATAAAACAAGTACTGATTTAGGACAAAGATTAGGTTGATGAACAATTCTGGAATGGTCCAGTTCTTGTAAAGGTTATAGTCAATATAGGGAGATAAATTATAAAACTACTTTCAAATATCAACAAACAAAGCATACACACATATGGGGCTGTAATTGCAGAGACTGGATTTTACTTACTTTTTTAATTCTATATGTGATGAGAAAAGTAACTGAGAAATTACTAAATACACACATGCGGGATGCCTGGGTGGCTCATTGGTTGAGCATCTGCCTTTGGCTTAATGTAAGGTTCCTGGGATCGAATCCCACATTGGGCTCCCCACAGAAGTCTGCTTCTCCCTTTGCCTATGTCTCTGCCTCTCTCTGTGTGTCTCTCATGAATAAATAAATAAACTCTTTAAAAATAAATAAATAAATAAATAAATAAATAAATAAATAAATAAATACACACATGCACATATGCGCCTGCAGAGTCAAACGTATGAGGAAGTGCAAAAATTACTTCCAAGAATTGGCTATGTTGGAACCTCTGGGTGGCTCAGCAGTTGAGCATCTGCCTTTGGCTCAGGGTGTGATCCTGGTCCTGGGATTGAGTCCCACATCAGGCTTCCTGTGAGGAGCCTGCCTTTCCCTCTGTCCATGTCTCTGCCTCTCTCTCTGTGTCTCTCATGAATAAATACATTAAAAAATCTTTTAAAAAAAGAAAAAGAAAGAATTGGCTACATATTCCCAAAAGCCATGGTTTTGATTGTTAGCACAGTTAAATTATTGATATATAGAGAAAAAAAATTAAGTAAAGCCATTGCTTTAGGCAGGATGTTGGTAGGTTAATAGTGCCATCTCAGATCTCAGGGTTTAGTCCTCTGCTCACTCAAAGTCATTGCAAACTGAAAGTTTACTGAGGTCAATGACTGATTACAATTAAACTTTTAGCTTGGTACCTCCCCATCATAAGTGTGTTTCACTTGAGAACCAAGGAATATAAAAGGCCACGTCCACATAGGGGGGAAATTAAACCAGGGTAAAATTTGTGCACACTGAGAGAGTGAGCAAATGCCAGTTATAAATGGAGTTAAGTACATTTGAGGACCAGTTTGATATTTTTAAATGGTTGAGGGTATTATGAAACCCATTTTTCTATATATATAATTGCAATTGCAATTGGAGCCCTGAAACACTATGTTAGAAATCTTACTACCCCAAGGCTGCCATGCTGTGAGGAAGCCATGCTACATAAACATGCTACATGTGGATCTTCTGAACAGTGGTCTTAGTGTTGCTATTATCCTAGCCTAATTCTAGACATGGGAGTAAGTTTGAAATAGTTCTATCCCTAGTCATCAAGTTACTTATAGTCTTAGAGGCCTTCTGGTTGGAACCTCAGCAAACATGGAGCAAAACCAAACAAAAACCATACCTTTCATTATGCCCTATTTGAGTTCCTGACCCACAGGATCTATGAATGTAATGTAATGGGTTGTTCTAAGACACTAAGTTTTGGAGTAATTTGGTATACAATAAAAGTAAGGGGAAAAGATACAATAAGAATTGTTTCAATTTTTTGCATGAATCATTGTGACTATGCTATGGCAGGATACTGTACATTTTTATTTGTTTATTTTTTATTTTTTTAAAATTTTTTTACTGTACATTTTTATACTAACATATTTATAAAGACATCCACCAAATAAAGTGAATAAAAGTAAAATGCACGTATAAGCTAACTAGAAATCTGCATCAAAAATATTTTATTATAACTGCTTTAGCCTTCAATAACCCACATAATTATCTCATATTTCTATTTTCAGAATGTGTAGTATAGTACATGGCACATGATAGAGGCCCATTCTTTTTTTTAATCAGCTTTTTTATTCAATGGTGTGGATGGCACAAAATAGAGGCAAAAATTGAAGGATGACACGGAAAAATGGTTTCTACATTTGGAAATTACTGGGAAACCTCTTTAATGGGATAGATAATTAATTTTTTCAGGTATTAACTAAAGTATAATCTACATCTCTCCAAACTACAAAAGTGTCATAGAACTATAATTACACTGATTTCTCACTTTTGTTTGAAAGATGAACAGAAAAGCCCTCCACTATGTGAAAGGAAATCAACTGTGAGCATACTGATCTAATTTGCAATCAGAATAAAGAGAAAACATTTCTAAGTACTTAATATTAGGACAAAAGCAAATTATGCTTTTAAGTTCAATTGAATTCTATGCAAGGTTATTATGCAATAAGGTGAAAGATGATTCAATCCCTTTAAATAGTCTATGGGATTTTTCTTTGACAATATTCTTTATACTATATCATGCTCATTCATTAGAGTATATTAGCTATACTCAAAGTGTTGTAGGCAGCCTTATTTTAAGGCAACAGCAACCTTAATTAAGGATTAAGATCAGACTCTTAGTTAATATTTGAATCATCTTGAAATTATTCTAGGTACTTCCCTTTTTCTTTTTAATAGATAACCGTGACTATGTTACAGAAAAAAGTAGGTGAATAGATTAAAATGGGGAAGATGTTACTTTTATTGTATTTATGAATAGGTTAAAATCACAATATTCCATTAATTGGTCAAACACATTCCTGACGACTCAACTTCTAAGCTGAATGCTGTGATTAGTGATGCCTTCCCTATGTCTAAAGGATTAGTCAGGGCCTTAGAGTAAAGATAGATTCGGGGCAGAAAACTCCCACATCTCCTGTTGTTTAAGATAAATAGCAGAGGTAAATCAACCAGCTCTTTTCACAATTTCTGTCATACCCCCAAGAGAGTGGACTTTTGATTGTTAAAGTGACAACATGATGAATCTCAGTATGAAATGTCAGTCACACCTCATTACTTTATCTCATTCTTTTGTCCAGCTTTTGGAAGGCAATCTTTCCTCTGGATGCATTTACTGATTTGGTGCCTTACATTCATGCCAACCTTTGAGGACAACTTCTCTTTCCTTTCTTCTCAGAAATACAACTTATGCCATAAAGTATGTGGTGAATTACTTTCTTGGAATGCTAGTACTATCTCATTTTAGTGAGTTTCTTTATTGGATCCCCATACTTCTCAAGGAATTTTGCAAACTTTAATTTCCTCTCTCCATGTCTCTCTACCTCTGTCCCTGTCTCTTTGTCTGTCTCTGTCTCTTCTTCTTCTCACTCTCTCTTTCTCTCTCTCTCTCTCTCTCTCACACACACACACACACATACACAATACACACCAGTACATAGTCATTCACATTCACTTAAACAATATCATGATAGAAAAGTAAACTGCATTTCCCTGTTTCAAGTTTTGATAAAACATACTTTAATTCTGCAGTGTTGGTGAAAAAGAAAAAAATAAAAGTACAGAAACAAAGGCTTTGAGCACATTCTGTTAGTGTTGAAAAATAATTTGCAATTAAGCATCTTAAAAGAAACTACTTACTAATTTTACTAAGCACCATTATCAAGAATGAGTCTCATTAACTGCCAAAAGCACCCCAGATTTAAACTCTTTCTTCTAAAATGAACAAAAGACTGTGAATTATTCTAAAAAGTATGCATGCAATCTGTTACTGAAATATATTTCATTTGTTTACATGGATTTTAAAATGGTAAGTAAATGGGAAGAAAGAGTTTAATAAAAAGGCTATAAAATTGCCTCATCCTGCTGGTAATAAACATGTTTATTGCAATAGTCATATAGCTGCACTTGCTTAAAAAATTAGTTATTCACTTGTGGATCTTATCTGAACTTACTATGCCGTGCTTGAATTCTTGGACTTACGAGAGTCATTGGAATGTGTAGTATCTCATAATACTATCACCACCAAAAGTCTTCCCTTTGCTCAAAATCCTATTTTCCATTCACAACTGGTATTGAATTTCTCTGTGTTTTGTTAGTTCATAGATATATAATGAAACTAGAGAGAGGGGGTTGGAGCAAGACGGCGGAAGAGCAGGGTCCCCAAATCACCTGTCTCCACCAAACTACCTAGAAAACCTTCCAATCATCCTGAAAATCTATGAATTCGGCCTGAGATTTAAAGAGAGACCAGCTGGAATGCAACAGTGAGAAGAGTTCGCGCTTCTATCAAGGTAGGAAGACGGGGAAAAAGAAATAAAGGAACAAAGGCCTCCAAGGGGGAGGGGCCCCGCGAGGAGCCGGGCTGAGGCCGGGGCGAGTGTCCCCAGGACAGGAGAGCCCCGTCCCGGAGGAGCAGGAGCTGCACCGACCTTCCCGGGGGAAAGGGGCTCCCGGGGAGCTGGAGCAGGACCCAGGAGGGCGGGGATGCCCTCGGGCTCCCGGGACAGTAACAGAGCAACTGCGCGCCCAGGAGAGTGAGCCGAGCTCCCTAAGGGCTGCAGCGCGCACGGCGGGACCCGGCGGGACCCGGAGCAGCTGAAGGGGCTCGGGCGGCGGCTCCGCGGAGGGGGCTGTGCGGCCCCGGGAGCAGCTCGGAGGGGCTCGGGCGGAGGAAGAGGCTCCGTGCGGAGGGGGCTGGGCGGTTCCAGGAGCAGCTCAGGGGGCTCGGGCGGCAGCTCCGCAGAGGGGCTACGCGGCCGGGAGCGCGAATCCAATAGCGCAGGTCCCGGAGCACAGCCCAGGATCCGGCCTCCCCCGGGACAGGCAGAGGCCGGGAGGGCCCAGGACAGCGAGGACGCTCCTACCCCAGCTGAGCACATCAGCGGCCCCGCCCCGGAGCCTCCAGGCCCTGCAGACGGAGTTCCTGCCGGAGCTGAATCCAGGTTTCCAGAGCTGCCCCGACACTGGGGCTGTTCCTCCTGCGGCCTCACGGGGTAAACAACCCCCACCGAGCCCTGCACCAGGCAGGGGCACAGCAGCTCCCCCAACTGCTAACACCTGAAAATCAGCACAGCAGGCCCCTCCCCCAGAACACCAGCTAGACGGACAACTTCCAGGAGAAGCCAAGGGACTTAAAGAACACAGAATCAGAAGATACTCCCCTGTGGTTCTTTTTTTGTTTGTTTGTTTTTGTTTTTGTTTTGTTTTGCTTTTTGATTTGTTTCCTTCCCCCACCCCCTTTTTTTCTCCTTTCTTTTTCTTTCTCTTTTTCTTCTTTTTTTTTCGTTTTTTTTTTCTTTTTCTTCCCTTTTTTTTTTCTCTTTCTCTTTTCTTTCCTTCTTTCTCTCCTCTCTTTTTCTCTTATTCCCAATACAACTTGCTTTTGGCCACTCTGCACTGAGCAAAATGACTAGAAGGAAAACCTCACCTCAAAAGAAAGAATCAGAAACAGTCCTCTCTCCCACAGAGTTACAAAATCTGGATTACAATTCAATGTCAGAAAGCCAATTCAGAAGCACTATTATACAGCTACTGGTGGCTCTAGAAAAAAGTATAAAGGACTCAAGAGACTTCATGGCTGCAGAATTTAGAGCTAATCAGGCAGAAATTAAAAATCAATTGAATGAGATGCAATCCAAACTAGAAGTCCTAACGACGAGGGTTAACGAGGTGGAAGAACGAGTGAGTGACCTAGAAGACAAGTTGATAGCAAAGAGGGAAACTGAGGAAAAAAGAGACAAACAATTAAAAGACCATGAAGATAGATTAAGGGAAATAAACGACAGCCTGAGGAAGAAAAACCTACGTTTAATTGGGGTTCCCGAGGGCGCCGAAAGGGACAGAGGGCCAGAATATGTATTTGAACAAATTCTAGCTGAAAACTTTCCTAATCTGGGAAGGGAAACAGGCATTCAGATCCAGGAAATAGAGAGATCCCCCCCTAAAATCAATAAAAACCGTTCAACACCTCGACATTTAATTGTGAAGCTTGCAAATTCCAAAGATAAAGAGAAGATCCTTAAAGCAGCAAGAGACAAGAAATCCCTGACTTTTATGGGGAGGAGTATTAGGGTAACAGCAGACCTCTCCACAGAGACCTGGCAGGCCAGAAAGGGCTGGCAGGATATATTCAGGGTCCTAAATGAGAAGAACATGCAACCAAGAATACTTTATCCAGCAAGGCTCTCATTCAAAATGGAAGGAGAGATAAAGAGCTTCCAAGACAGGCAGCAACTAAAAGAATATGTGACCTCCAAACCAGCTCTGCAAGAAATTTTAAGGGGGCCTCTTAAAATTACCCTTTAAGAAGAAGTTCAGTGGAACAGTCCACAAAAACAAAGACTGAATAGATATCATGATGACACTAAACTCATATCTCTCAATAGTAACTCTGAATGTGAACGGGCTTAATGACCCCATCAAAAGGCGCAGGGTTTCAGACTGGATAAAAAAGCAGGACCCATCTATTTGCTGTCTACAAGAGACTCATTTTAGACAGAAGGACACCTACAGCCTGAAAATAAAAGGTTGGAGAACCATTTACCATTCGAATGGTCCTCAAAAGAAAGCAGGGGTAGCCATCCTTATATCAGATAAACTAAAATTTACCCCAAAGACTGTAGTGAGAGATGAAGAGGGACACTATATCATACTTAAAGGATCTATTCAACAAGAGGACTTAACAATCCTCAATATATATGCTCCGAATGTGGGAGCTGCCAAATATATAAATCAATTATTAACCAAAGTGAAGAAATACTTAGATAATAATACACTTATACTTGGTGACTTCAATCTAGCTCTTTCTATACTCGATAGGTCTTCTAAGCAAAACATCTCCAAAGAAACGAGAGCTTTAAATGATACACTGGACCAGATGGATTTCACAGATATCTACAGAACTTTACATCCAAACTCAACTGAATACACATTCTTCTCAAGCGCACATGGAACTTTCTCCAGAATAGACCACATATTGGGTCACAAATCGGGTCTGAACCGATACCAAAAGATTGGGATTGTCCCCTGCATATTCTCGGACCATAATGCCTTGAAATTAGAACTAAATCACAACAAGAAGTTTGGAAGGACCTCAAACACATGGAGGTTAAGGACCATCCTGCTAAAAGATAAAAGGGTCAACCAGGAAATTAAGGAAGAATTAAAAAGATTCATGGAAACTAATGAGAATGAAGATACAACCGTTCAAAATCTTTGGGATGCAGCAAAAGCAGTCCTAAGGGGGAAATACATCGCAATACAAGCATCCATTCAAAAACTGGAAAGAACTCAAATACAAAAGCTAACCTTACACATAAAGGAGCTAGAGAAAAAACAGCAAATGGATCCTACACCCAAGAGAAGAAGGGAGTTAATAAAGATTTGAGCAGAACTCAACGAAATCGAGACCAGAAGAACTGTGGAACAGATCAACAGAACCAGGAGTTGGTTCTTTGAAAGAATTAATAAGATAGATAAACCATTAGCCAGCCTTGTTAAAAAGAAGAGAGAGAAGACTCAAATTAATAAAATCATGAATGAGAAAGGAGAGATCACTACCAACACCAAGGAAATACAAACGATTTTAAAAACATATTATGAACAGCTATACGCCAATAAATTAGGCAATCTAGAAGAAATGGACGCATTCCTGGAAAGCCACAAACTACCAAAACTGGAACAGGAAGAAATAGAAAACCTGAACAGGCCAATAACCAGGGAGGAAATTGAAGCAGTCATCAAAAACCTCCCAAGACACAAGAGTCCAGGGCCAGATGGCTTCCCAGGAGAATTTTATCAAACGTTTAAAGAAGAAATCATACCTATTCTCCTAAAGCTGTTTGGAAAGATAGAAAGAGATGGAGTACTTCCAAATTCGTTCTATGAAGCCAGCATCACCTTAATTCCAAAGCCAGACAAAGACCCCGCCAAAAAGGAGAATTACAGACCAATATCCCTGATGAACATGGATGCAAAAATTCTCAACAAGATACTGGCCAATAGGATCCAACAGTACATTAAGAAAATTATTCACCATGACCAAGTAGGATTTATCCCTGGGACACAAGGCTGGTTCAACACCCGTAAAACAATCAATGTGATTCATCATATCAGCAAGAGAAAAACCAAGAACCATATGATCCTCTCATTGGATGCAGAGAAAGCATTTGACAAAATACAGCATCCATTCCTGATCAAAACTCTTCAGAGTGTAGGGATAGAGGGAACATTCCTCGACATCTTAAAAGCCATCTATGAAAAGCCCACAGCAAATATCATTCTCAATGGGGAAGCACTGGGAGCCTTTCCCCTAAGATCAGGAACAAGACAGGGATGTCCACTCTCACCACTGCTGTTCAACATAGTACTGGAAGTCCTAGCCTCAGCAATCAGACAACAAAAAGACATTAAAGGCATTCAAATTGGCAAAGAAGAAGTCAAACTCTCCCTCTTCGCCGATGACATGATACTCTACATAGAAAACCCAAAAGTCTCCACCCCAAGATTGCTAGAACTCATACAGCAATTCGGTAGCGTGGCAGGATACAAAATCAATGCCCAGAAGTCAGTGGCATTTCTATACACTAACAATGAGACTGAAGAAAGAGAAATTAAGGAGTCGATCCCATTTACAATTGCACCCAAAAGCATAAGATACCTAGGAATAAACCTCACCAAAGATGTAAAGGATCTATACCCTCAAAACTATAGAACACTTCTGAAAGAAATTGAGGAAGACACAAAGAGATGGAAAAATATTCCATGCTCATGGATTGGCAGAATTAATATTGTGAAAATGTCAATGTTACCCAGGGCAATATACACGTTTAATGCAATCCCTATCAAAATACCATGGACTTTCTTCAGAGAGTTAGAACAAATTATTTTAAGATTTGTGTGGAATCAGAAAAGACCCCGAATAGCCAGGGGAATTTTAAAAAAGAAAACCATATTTGGGGGCATCACAATGCCAGATTTCAGGTTGTACTACAAAGCTGTGGTCATAAAGACAGTGTGGTACTGGCACAAAAACAGACATATAGATCAGTGGAACAGAATAGAGAATCCAGAAGTGGACCCTGAACTTTATGGTCAACTAATATTCGATAAAGGAGGAAAGACTATCCATTGGAAGAAAGACAGTCTCTTCAATAAATGGTGCTGGGAAAATTGGACATCCACATGCAGAAGAATGAAACTAGACCACTCTCTTTCACCATACACAAAGATAAACTCAAAATGGATGAAAGATCTAAATGTGAGACAAGATTCCATCAAAATCCTAGAGAAGAACACAGGCAACACCCTTTTTGAACTCGGCCATAGTAACTTCTTGCAAGATACATCCACGAAGGCAAAAGAAACAAAAGCAAAAATGAACTATTGGGACTTCATCAAGATAAGAAGCTTTTGCACAGCAAAGGATACAGTCAACAAAACTCAAAGACAACCTACAGAATGGGAGAAGATATTTGCAAATGACATGTCAGATAAAGGGCTAGTTTCCAAGATCTATAAAGAACTTATTAAACTCAACACCAAAGAAACAAACAATCCAATCATGAAATGGGCAAAAGACATGAACAGAAATCTCACAGAGGAAGACATAGACATGGCCAACATGCATATGAGAAAATGCTCTGCATCACTTGCCATCAGGGAAATACAAATCAAAACTACAATGAGATACCACCTCACACCAGTGAGAATGGGGAAAATTAACAAGGCAGGAAACAACAAATGTTGGAGAGGATGCGGAGAAAAGGGAACCCTCTTACACTGTTGGTGGGAATGTGAACTGGTGCAGCCACTCTGGAAAACTGTGTGGAGGTTCCTCAAACAGTTAAAAATAGACCTGCCCTACGACCCAGCAATTGCACTGTTGGGGATTTACCCCAAAGATACAGATGCAATGAAACGCCGGGACACCTGCACCCCGATGTTTCTAGCAGCAATGGCCACGATAGCCAAACTGTGGAAGGAGCCTCGGTGTCCAACGAAAGATGAATGGATAAAGAAGATGTGGTTTATGTATACAATGGAATATTACTCAGCTATTAGAAATGACAAATACCCACCATTTGCTTCAACGTGGATGGAACTGGAGGGTATTATGCTGAGTGAAGTAAGTCAGTCGGAGAAGGACAAACATTATATGGTCTCATTCATTTGGGGAATATAAATAATAGTGAAAGGGAAAATAAGGGAAGGGAGTAGAAATGTGTGGGAAATATCAGAAAGGGAGACAGAACGTAAAGACTGCTAACTCTGGGAAACGAACTAGGGGTGGTGGAGGGGGAGGGGGGCCGGGGGGTGGGAGTGAATGGGTGACGGGCACTGGGTGTTATTCTGTATGTTGGTAAATTGAACACCAATAAAAAAAATAAATAAAAAAGAAATAAAATAAAATAAAAAAAAAAAGAAACTAGAGAAATGGTTTTATTTAAATATCAGCTTTTGGCATATTAAAAAAATGATCTTCAATAAGCAAAGTCTCCAAGCCAATGATGCAGAGTTCCATTCAGCTTTATTCTTCTTTAGGAGATATCGGTGAACAACAACCAAAAAAAAAAAAAAAAAAGAGAGAGAGAGAGAGAGAGAGAGAGAAAGAAAGAAGAGAGAGGAATAGCAATTATCAAAAACTTTGTTAAAATGATGAGATGTCTTGTATTAATTCAAATATTCGGATTTTTTTAAATAACCAAAGGGTAACATTACTAGATAGCCTCAAATTAAGTAATAAGTATTTTTAGGGAGAAAAATAAAACATAGTTGGGTACATATCATTAGGCCATTAGCCCAAATTTTGAGAAATATGAGATGATTGCCCTGTGTGATTCTGACTTTATCAACTCTGCAGTGGATAAATCAGGTTAGTGTAAAGAAAGATGCCTCACTGTGTTGAGCTCTTAAAAACAACTTTAAAAGCACAAATGACACGCTTCAAAAGTTGTTTTCTACGTGTAGGAATGTGATGGGTTAACAGTAGGCATTCTAATATAAATATTATCAGAGTCCCAAAATATTTTTTAAAAGTGCTCGTGATTTGGTGCTTAATTAAACAGCATTAAAGTTGTAACTTCACTCTCTTTGCTAAGCTCTCCATGAGTTTTTATGTATTATAATTTTTAATTAGTCTAAATAATGTTGTAAACAACAGCTCCAGTGCTCAATCCCTTCTCTAACATGCTTGTGTGTCTTCAATCTGGTAGGCGAGCTCTTGGTGTCTGGGGGGAAAACAAAGCTGCTTATAAACTCCCACTGGCCCAGCAACAGCAGGCTTTCCTCAGGAAGCCAGGGAAGAAATGTGTTCTGTGAAGGCCAGTTGAAAAGCCTCTGAACTGCACTTTCTCAATTGACCTTTGCAGGCAAAGGTCGGGGCTGCTTTACCCACTGCACTGCTCAAACACTTCCATGATAACATTCATTCATCACTTAGGAAAGGATGGGCCCAGTGGTGAGCTGGGTATCTGCCCTAATAAGGCAAGAAAAAGTTACATATGTTTACTTAAATAATGCAAGCTGAACCTCCTTAATTCAAATGATGTATTTCTGTACTAAGAAATTTAAGGCAAAGTTAAAATATTACCAAGCCACACCCTTAATAAATTGGCATAGACGGTATTTTAAAACACACTAACTCTGTTAGTTGTTGGGTATATAAATTGTAGTTGGAGAAATCAAGATATTGTGAAGTGAGGGTATACTCATTATGAATTAATTACACAGAGATTGATTTTTTTTGGAAAATTAATAAAGTCTAATGATAGCTTTGTCTTAAAATTTTGAATATGAAATATCTTTTATGCTTTTTAACAAAATGAATTAGGCTAATAAAATGTGTACATAAATATTCTCATGCTAGAATAAAGTAAAACTGTTCAGAATTTCCATGGTGTGCTTTCAATTTTACAGGCACGTAAAGCATTGTTGAGTAATGCAAACCATAAGCCTATTCTAGTCAATTTAATGTTTGGGGTTATCTTTACAACGGATTCAAATTACCTCATAGCAGAATCAATCAATTATGTATAAAATGACCATTAACAGTCTTAAATATCATCATTGTGCTGCAACTAATTTGGTCTTAAAAATAGGGCCTAAGTTAACTGTCAGTCATTTAGAATGATGCCTTTCCCTGTTATTTGCATTACTCTTTGGCAATGGTTCTCAGCTAGGGATGATTTCAGACTCTCTACCTCCAGGAGACATTTAACAATATCTGAAGGAAATTTTGACTGTCATGCATGGGTAAGGAGGAGAGAGGTGCTACTGGCATCTAGTGGGTAAAGGCCTGTGATGCACAGGATAACCCCTAACAGCAATGAATTATCCAACCCAAATATCGATAGTGCCACAGTTGAGAAACTCTGGCCCCTCATAAGCATTGCTATTTTGTGGAAGGGAACCTCATTGTAACTTACTGGGTGACTTTTCTGAATCTCCATTTCTTTATTTGCAAGACAGATCTAGAAAGTACCTCATAAAGTGGGAAAAAATGTAGTAATAATTATAGTAATCAATCATTTGCTTCTTTCTATTTCTCAAACATTCCAGACACAGCATCACATCAGCACTTTTTCATTTACTTCTCCCTCTGCCTAGAATGCTCTTCCCACAGATTTTGTTATGACTTCTCAGCTGCATCATGTTTTTTTTTTTTTAAGATTTTATTTTTTTTTTTAATTTTTATTTCTTTATGATAGTCACACAGAGAGAGAGAGAGAGAGAGGCAGAGACACAGGCAGAGGGAGAAGCAGGCTCCATGCACCGAGAGCCCGATGTGGGATTCGATCCCGGGTCTCCAGGATCACGCCCTGGGCCAAAGGCAGATGCCAAACCACTGTGCCACCCAGGGATCCCTGCATCATGTTTTTGTGTGAACATAACTGTCTTAAAGCAGCATCCCCTGATACGCTCACTGTCAATTCTCATTTACCCCTTTAACTTCCTGCACTTCCTATTTCTTTCCCTCCTTAAATTTTTCCATAGAACTCATTATCACCTGATAAACTGTATGTATTTCTGGGTTTTGTTCTGGTTAAATCCCAACACTCAGGTATTTAGCATGGGACCTTGAATATAGTTGTGCTTAAAATTGACTAAACGAAAGGAATTATGGAGCACCTCATCCATCAGGCACTGTAACAGGTACTGGAGATGATGTTAGGAAGAAAAGAAACAACTCCCTATCCTTCATAATAGTACTTACATTCTAATGGGGAGTCCAAAACAGTCACTTCGGTATTGTTTCCACCTTGTTTACCCTTCTCCCTAAGACAGTTCTTGAAATTACTATTGGCCTTCATATTGTAGAATCCATTGGAGTTGTTACAACAGTTGGTTAATTCTTCCTAGAAACCCTCACTTAGTGTCTTTGGCATCAAACTTTGCAGATGCTCTTTCTCTTCTCTGACTATTCCTTGTATGTACACATTTCTGAAATCTGGCACTTATAATGAAATTCTACTATAGTATTTGATCTAATGATATCCAAGATCAAGTTCATATTGGAAATCCATTGTGTAACTATATCCTTCCTAGCATAGGGAGATATTAAACTTGTCATCTACTTCATTTTTAATTTAAAAATAATTTGAAAGGAAAGTCTTAAGGAAACATGTAAGAATAAGAATATTTCACTTAATAGTAACTTTCAGCATAGAATGTATAATTCCTCTTTACTAAATGCTTGTAGCCTAGTTGAGAAATAATATACATACATTATATCACATGTACACATAACACAAATAAAGGCAAAAGCAGTATTATATATCAGCATGCCAATACTGCATTTTAAAAAAGATTTTATTTATTGATTTGAGAAAGAGTGTGAGCAAGAGAGAGAGAGTATGAGTGGGGAACAGAGGGAGAGGGAGAAGCAGACTGCCCAGTGAGCAGGGAGCCCAATGTGGGGCTTGATCCTAGGACCCTGAGATCATGACCCTAGCCAAAGGCAGATGCTTAATCGACTGAGAAACCCAGCCACCTGGGCAATACTGCATTTTAGGTGTATAACATGTATATATATATATATATATATATATTTTTTTTTTTTTTAAGCATGCTTATTTAGAAAAAGCATAGATTTGGTATGCCTGGGTGGCTCAGCAGTTGAGCATCTGCCTTAGGCTCAGGGTGTGATCCCGGAGTCCCCAGATGGAGTCCCACATCGGGCTTCCTGCATGGAGCCTGCTTCTCCCTCTGCCTGTGTCTCTGCCTCTCTCTCTCTGTGTCACTCATGAATAAATAAATAAAATCTTTTTTTTTTAAAGCATAGATTTTATAATATAGATTCAAATTCCAGTTCACTTCTTGCTAATGGTGTGACTTAGGGCAATTCATTCAGTTTCTTTGAGTGTTAATTTTCTTATCTATAAAATAATGGTAATTCTTACTTACAAGAGTTCAAAGATCAGAGGCAAAATATGTTTGATGTGTAGGAAACTCTGAAAGAATTTTAGCTGCTATTTTTATTATATAACCCAAAAATATGATGTTTCCCACTCTTAGCAGTGTAGAAAGTATCCATTTATAGTTGTTATTACAATTTGCTTGCTTTTTAATTAGCTATCTCTAGTTCATCTCCAAAAGGAGCTGTGAAGAAATTGTAAAAGTTCCTATTAATATGGCCACATATATCATTTAGTGCATTCTTTCCATTTTCATTACTGGGGAGCCCCCTCTGTAAGGCCCCTTATACTCCTACTTCAATCTAGACTTGTTCTAAAAAGTCTCTTTTTTTTTTTTTTTTTTTTTTTTTTTGTCACCTTGGAATCTCCTTCACATCTCTTTTCTGGGATTGAGACTCTTGTGTTTTCTTGATCCCATGTTGTTGTGATTTCTCAGTTTATCTTCTTATTTTGGTGGAATATAATTACTAATAGCTTTCTGAAAAAAATAAGTACAAGAGAAATATACTTTTAAAGAAATTGCATATCTGAAAATGCTTTAAAAATTCACAATTGATTAATGCACGCAGAGAATATGGAGTTTTGAGTTCAAGATTGGAAAATATTTTCTTTCAGAATTTTTAGGGCATTATCCAATGCCTTTTAAAGGCTCCCACTGTTTGTCTAATGATGGATGTCTGATGCTCTTAAGCTCTTATTTCTCTATATATGATTTTTTTCTCTCTTAAAGCTGTTAGAATTCTTTTTATATCAGATACCTAAATTCACATGATAATGTGTTGCTGTATAGCTTTTTATTATTGATATTTTTTCTTTGATAATTTTTCTCTCTTTCAAATTCTGTTTTCTTGGAAATTCCATTAAGGTAGTGAGCTCCTGGATTTATCCTCTGATATTCCTAACTTTTCTCTCCTTTTTTCCATTTCTTTATCTGTTTAAGCTTATTTTCTGGATCATATCAACAAGTGTCTCTTCTGAACATTTATCTTTTTTTAATCAAGCAATTTTATATTTTACTAAGACCTTATTTTTCTGATTCTATTTTTTTAAACTTATGTGCATAGTATCTTCTCTCATCTCTTTGGTAATATCAATTATAATTTGTTCTTGGTTTTGCTTTTTTTCTTTTTAAGGATCAGGGTGTGACCCTGGAGTCCCCAGATGGAGTCCCACATCGGGCTTCCTGCATGGAGCCTGCTTCTCCCTCTGCCTGTGTCTCTGCCTCTCTCTCTCTGTGTCTCTCATGAATAAATAAATAAAATCTTTTTTTTTTTTTAAAGCATAGATTTTATAATATAGATTCAAATTCCAGTTCACTTCTTGCTAATGGTGTGACTTAGGGCAATTCATTCAGTTTCTTTGAGTGTTAATTTTCTTATCTATAAAATAATGGTAATTCTTACTTACAAGAGTTCAAAGATCAGAGGCAAAATATGTTTGATGTGTAGGAAACTCTGAAAGAATTTTAGCTGCTATTTTTATTATATAACCCAAAAATATGATGTTTCCCACTCTTAACAGTGTAGAAAGTATCCATTTATAGTTGTTATTACAATTTGCTTGCTTTTTAATTAGCTATCTCTAGTTCATCTCCAAAAGGAGCTGTGAAGAAATTGTAAAAGTTCCTATTAATATGGCCACATATATCATTTAGTGCATTCTTTCCATTTTCATTACTGGGGAGCCCCCTCTGTAAGGCCCCTTATACTCCTACTTCAATCTAGGCTTGTTCTAAAAAGTCTCTTTTTTTTTTTTTTTTGCTGTCACCTTGGAATCTCCTTCACATCTCTTTCCTGGGACTGAGACTCTTGTGTTTTCTTGATCCCATGTTGTTGTGATTTCTCAGTTTATCTTCTTATTTTGGTGGAATATAATTACTAATAGCTTTCTGAAAAAAATAAGTACAAGAGAAATATACTTTTAAAGAAATTGCATATCTGAAAATGCTTTAAAAATTCACAATTGATTAATGCACACAGAGAATATGGAGTTTTGAGTTCAAGATTGGAAAATATTTTCTTTCAGAATTTTTAGGGCATTATCCAATGCCTTTTAAAGGCTCCCACTGTTTGTCTAATGATGGATGTCTGATGCTCTTAAGCTCTTATTTCTCTGTATATGATTTTTTTCTCTCTTAAAGCTGTTAGAATTCTCTTTATATCAGATACCTAAATTCACATGATAATGTGTTGCTGTATAGCTTTTTATTATTGATATTTTTTCTTTGATAATTTTTCTCTCTTTCAAATTCTGTTTTCTTGGAAATTCCATTAAGGTAGTGAGCTCCTGGATTTATCCTCTGATATTCCTAACTTTTCTCTCCTTTTTTCCATTTCTTTATCTGTTTAAGCTTATTTTCTGGATCATATCAACAAGTGTCTCTTCTGAACATTTATCTTTTTTTTTAATCAAGCAATTTTATATTTTACTAGACCTTATTTTTCTGATTCTATTTTTTTAAACTTATGTGCATAGTATCTTCTCTTATCTCTTTGGTAATATCAATTATAATTTGTTCTTGGTTTTGCTTTTTTTCTTTTTAAGGATCAGGGTGTGATCCTGGAGTCCCCAGATGGAGTCCCACATCGGGCTTCCTGCATGGAGCCTGCTTCTCCCTCTGCCTGTGTCTCTGCCTCTCTCTCTCTGTGTCTCTCATGAATAAATAAATAAAATCTTTTTTTTAAAGTATAGATTTTAAATATAGTAATATCTCTTTGGTAATATCAATTATAATTTGTTCTTGGTTTTGCTATTTTTTCTTTTTAAGGTTGATTTTCTCTCTGACTGCTTCCCTTGAGTTCATTTTCTTTTCCAATATCATTTCTATTGGAGCTTCCATCAAAGGTTTAGTGACCCTCAGCTGTCTTTATATTTAAGAATGAAGTATTAAAGGCAATCAACGTGAGATGACTTTGCCAACTTGGTTGGCTTCACTGTTCATTGATTCAGTCTTTTCACAATCCAGGTACCATCATTTTCTTGGACATATCATATGTCAGCATCTGAATATCTTTTTTCTTGGGTCAGTGTCTTCTGAAAGGATCCTCTCATTTCCCATTGGGAATTATAAACTTGGCTACTAGCATCCTGATAACTAGTAGGGTAAAATCATCTCCCCATTCAGACTGTCACTTAATTACTGTTTTTAAAATGGAGCTCACCAGCTATGACAATGAGAGTCTGTAGTTTAGTTTCTTCAAAAAATAAGCCTATTGGTGGAGGGTGGAGGTAATATGGTGGGGAGATTAAAGACTAAGGATGTTCAATAGATGACTTGGTGGATTTTGTTGCTTTCCTAAGCCACTGTATTTAAAAAATAAAACCTGAAGACATACTTTCTAGAGAAACATTAAATACAGAGGAGAAAAGAAGTATTTAGATAATACTTCTAAGGTAATGGGGCATGAAAGATTCTGGCTGGAGGCCTAAGACTGAAGGCTGAACTGAAGACTTCCCTAATCATTAATGCTACATGACTATGGCATCAGGACGCAATGATCTATGGACTATTGATTAAATTTTCCCCTTGGTTGGATTGAACTGAAAATAGAGATAATACAATAGCAACTCAGTGATGTTATGAAATAAATAAATGATCCTGTGCCAATGGGGAAAACAAGCATAACCTCTGAGTAGTGAGCAAACCAGGGAAAAAAGCTCCCAAAATAAATAATTTCAATGTATATTTTAAGAAAGCATTTCTGTCACCTAACCAATTATATAATCAATCACTGAGCTAAAGCTTTTTTAGAAGACTGAGATCTTGACTGTATTAAAAGACTTGATTTCTTTCTCTTGTGAGGGAAAGGAACACTGAAGGGCCTCAGGAAATCTGCATGGCCTCTTCCCACTGGAGCTCAGAAAATAGCCAAAATCAAGTCTCACATTACAAAAAAGAAAAAGATATTTTCATTATGATTGTCATGCATTTGCAAATTTGTCTTCTTTTGCACTTAAAATTGTCAACATAGCTGTTTTGGGGATCTTTGTTTTGTTTTCTTTTGGTTTGTTTTCAATGAGAATATGAATTTAACACTCCAACTGTCTCATTCAAGTTAATTAATATTTGTCCCTTAGTAAGTCTTTAAAATAGATTTAGTACAATTGTGATATTTTTATTACAGAGGAGGCGACTAAGATTGTGTAAGTAGCTTACTCAAGGTAGAGCTAGAAAGAAGCCTGGACGTGTGTAGCATAGTTGAAAAGTAGTTTATATAGCTTGATTTTGTAATAATTTTGGGCATCAAAGTAATGGAATTTGCAATGAAAATTCAAAGTAAGTTTCTCTCCTTCTTTTTCCCATCCAGGTTCTTCTGTATGCCCAAGAGGTACAAAAACCTTATTGATAGGATATTAGAAGAATTGTATTTAAGAGATTAAATTGGTGGGTTGAGCACTGGGTTTTATTCTATATGTTGGCAAATTGAACTCCAATAAAAAATTTAAAAAAATAAAAATAAAAGAAAGATTAGAGGTGAAAACAGTGGATCATAAAAGACCCTGAGATAAAATACTTAGATGTTCCAGCATAAGTAATTATTCAGAAGATTAGAATTATGATTAGTCTGTATTTATACCTGACATAATTTATGCCTGATCCAATAAAATAATGAGACCTATGCCTGAGAAGAAGCTATGAATAGGAGAATATTCATATGTAACAAAACTAAAGTGGAGAGAAACTCTAGTGGTATAGAGGCCATATAAACAATGTGGATAACTCGGGAAGACATATCTGTGGTCTTTAGATATTTTAACATTATCACTGGTATTGTCCCATTTTCCTGAAGTATTTTCTCTGTATTTGATTTAAAATGCAATTAATGTTCTTCTATTCCTATTTCTATTTTGATTAGTTTGTTAAATAAAGCCTAGTTCTGATAATCCCTATAGTGTTTATGTGACCAACAATCGAAAAATAATGTGGGATTTTTTGCTCTTCATCCTTTTTCAGTTCATTTCTTGCTCCTCTCATCTTCTTAATTTGACATCTCATAAAGAAATGAATGAAATTCTTTATTCAGTTTCATTTATATTGCATATAAATAGAACTATCCTCATCTCCCATATTATTTATCCTATTAAATCAATGATGAGGAAAGGAATTTATTTGTCTAGTAATTTAGTTTAGCTACACTATTGTTTGGGATTTTTATATGTGATAAGCAATAATTGTTATCAAAACTATAGTTCTCTATGGTTGGAGGATGCTACAGTTCTACAGCATTCTACAGATCTGCAGAATTGTTCTTCCATTATTTACTTCATTTTTTAAGATTTTCAACAAGGCTATTGACTATCGGGGGTGGGGTTGTGTCCCAGGTTAGATCTCTCAGTAAATAGACTCTGAGGCAGAGATTTGCAGGAAGTTTGTTGTACAGAATAGGGGATTAAAAGAAGCACAATTGAGCAGGGGTTGAGTGTGCCTCACTACTCAGTTAATAGCATAAGGGGCTCCTTTTCTGGGATGTCCCTTCTGGGTTATCTGAAATCAAGGAAAGGAGACAAGTTTTTATGCCCTACAATAGTGAGTCATTAGGTGTAGGATTCCCCCAGTGAAAGAATTTGGCCCTGGGTAAAGTGTTCTCTGCCACTGAGGCTGAACTCAGGCGATTGCTGTCAGCTTACAATACTCCCAGTTGGGAGAATTTTGTTTTAGTCCTGCGGGTGGGGTGAGTAATCTACATAGTTTACAGAAGCATCCAACACCATCCATTCCTTGTATTTTCCAGGTTCCTGAGTGTCATGTAAGTTCTTGGAGAGTTCCTTCATTTTGACATTTTGGCTACTATTTTTCCTGGAGAAGCACACAAAAGGAAAGGTTGGCGGGATAAACTACAGACCCTCTATCCCATTGCAGCTTGGTCTGAGGTTGCAAATGATACTCATTTTCTCTTCCCTGTCACCCATTATAGATTCTCTTCACCTTTTCTGTTAATCCTGTCATTTGCCTTACATAGTGGAACAACCTCAAATTTTATGTCTATGGGGACTGAGCCACTAGTCTCCACTGACCTGCTTAGGCCGTAGCTTTTGTATTGATCTATTTACTGTCAAAATTGGACAAGCATCACCACAGGGGATCACTTAGACGCCAAACATATGTTTCTTTGCCCCCACTTCTTTGACCTGCTTCCCCCTGATGACCCGGGTCAATTATCCCTTCCAAAATGGCAACCCTTTTTCCTTGCATGGTGATCTATTGGCATGGAAATCTTAAGAACAACAGACTGAATCTATGGCTTGTAATATAATGGGAAACTCATGGTGTCTTCTCATGAAATTCTTCAACCTCTGGGAACCTGGACTTCTAAACAATCCACAGAACTCAGTTTCAGGAATGATCAACAAAAATAACTCAGGTGGATCACTGGAAGTATTGATGCATGGATCCATATATATATTTTACCCCTTTGTTTCTGAACCTGTGTATTCTCTCTTATGGGGGCACAACATCATTTTGTAGGTCAAATGGAATAGCAAGAATGGGAGGACACAGAGATAAATACACTAATGTATTTACTACATTGTAGAACAATATACTCTGTCCTTTGAAGAAATTCTCTCAAAAGGGTGCTTTTGCTGTACCTTCCACAGAATGTTTCATTGATCTCTCTGGCCAGCATCTTCCAGTTGGTACAGTATGTAATGGAACCAGTGGACTCTGTCATCATTGGACGCCACCACATATCCTTTGCTATACTGTGCTTTTTATGCAATATTACATAGGATCTTGTGTCATTGGATCAAATGCTTGGTAAATCCTTTCATAGTGATTGTGGTAAGACCCTCTGAGCATAAGATGCAAACTCTTACCTTGAATATGTGTGTATAAATTCTAGTTAAGATGAATCACTTCCCTTTACAGGTTGAAGGTGTCCAGTGGAATCAAACTCCCACCAAAGTGCTGATTAGCTTCCTTAAAAGGTGTTGCCATATACAGAGTTGACTTTAAGTCTCTTTCATTTGAAAGTTGAACATTCCGTAGCATCAGTAGCTTGAATAAACTTGTGTGGGTCCCAGGCTGTTGGTCCTCTGCATAGTCTTTATCCCTGTCCCCTTGCTGTTCTCTTTATCTTTTGGTCCATTCTTGGCCAAGGACAGAAACTGGGTGGCATCAACTAGGGCATGACTGCTCCAAAGATGTTCACACCCATTCCTATAGACTTGTTCATATGCTTCTTTCTCAGATCTTATTATCCCTGATCTACCAATATTTCTCCTTCTAAGCATTTGACTAAATAATCAGGTCCTTATCTACTCCTTTTGGATACTTAAAAATCCTACCACAGGCTCCAGATTTTTCCACAAAAAGTGGATCATTAAGAGCACCACTCAAAGTTCTTCCCATTGTGAAAATTTATCTGGCTACTTTTATCTATCTAATTTATCCCTTAACTAAATTTTTACTTTTTTCCCTTTTGTATCAGCTGATTATAAAGGATCCCCCATAAGGCCATAAGTGTGAAGGATAGAAAGGTACTGGTTCAAGAAGGGCAGCTATCAGAGGGATCTGGACCACTTGGTTATCTAACTTACTGTGCCTGCCCCTCTTGGTGACCCTGTTCATGATTGATCTATCATTTTCATTGAACTTATAACTTGGTGTGACAGAAAACAGCTCTTGATGGGTAATTTTGGCTACACAATCACTTCGATGTCTCATGATTAGGTGCTTTATTTTTTTTCCAGGCCCAATAGCTCACAAGGAACTGTTTTTCAAATGGCTTATCATTCTCCCTATGAGGGACCCTATATCCTGAACCATATGATTCTTCTGTGGGAGCTTGTCATAAACTGAAAACTAGTTCCACACACTAGACCTGCTGCAGAGCCTCTCCTACGCTAGGCCCTTTTCAAAGCTGGAAGCCTTTCATAGTGTTTGTAGTATGGGTTGGAAAGGCATTCTCAAATCAGAGACATGCTGCTTCTATATATCAAGATATTTAGCAAGTTTTGTCCTTCTTTCATCATGGTAAGAACTATCATTGTCATGCCACTTCTAATTATTTAATACTCCAAACTAAAAAAAATAATTAGCATAAATTTTGTTATTTATCTTTTATTGTACAATGTCAGTTTTAAAAACAAGTAGAACATCTTGATTATTTGCAGAATCGTCAGATCGACATAGTATTTTGTATCTCATACATATATGCATTTTAGTCTTACTAGAACAATGGAAATACTCCATAAAACTAATTCAACTTCAACTGTTTTTATTTTATTTCTTTATATGCATACATTCTACCAACATTATCTATTATTGATGAGCAAGGAAGAACTGAAGGAGAAGGAACTTAAGTTGCCTGTCATTCTCTCTCCCTGTTATTTTCAGCATAAGTTGTTAGCTAATATAGGCAAGTAACAAGAGTAAGAAAGGCTGTGATAGGGTTCCTTGATCATATATGTTTCTTAGAATGTGAATGCCTTTTTTTTTTTTTCAGTTCAAACAAGTTCTAATTCAATTGGAATATGTAGTTCTTTAGGGATTCTGTTTACCTAGTCTTAAGTGTAATACACTTGTACTCTGGGTCTTGCCGAATTCCCATGCTTCAGGAATCTACCAGAATTCTGTGTTCATGAAACAACCTTTCTTATATGTCCATTTTTCCTGCTCTTAGGAGCTCCATAGCTTTCTGCAGGTCAGGATCCCCTGGCTGCCATGCTGACTCTCCTATTTATCATAATAATTGTGCATACCTTCCTTCTAATAGTTAACTACTGACACCTAACCTCTATTATTTTGAGAGCCTATAATCCCCATTTCTATCAGTGAACCCAGTTCTATAAGAGCATTTCAACCATATATCCAGGCTTATAGAAGATAGCTACCACTGAGCTTCTTACTGATGTTGATGCCCCTCTCATCAGTGTATACCTTATCACCAGTAAATTGAGTAACATAGTAGCTCACATGTAACATAGTTACCTGGTGCCTTACATGTGTAACCCTCTACTATCCTCTGCTTTTTAAACCTTTTATTTCCCTATTTAACTAACTTTAGCAAGGGTTCTGGTACTTTTGTTTCATGTAGCGTGAGCCATTACTTTCTTAAGCTTCTAAGAGCCATCTTAGTAATATGGCATCGTTGTTTTCTGGATCCTTGCTAGGATATGAAATTTCATATAATGGAAGCATGCTCCAATCTTGGTAAACTCAAAATTTAATGTTTCACCTCTCCTTGATTCAGCACTCTCTGGATCTAGTCCCATGCATTCTCTAACTAATGTATATGTTAGTTAACTTATGTAGTTTCTCTGCAACTAGTCTCTTTCTGTTTTAACAAACCCAGTACTTTCCTGGAAAGGTTATATTGGTGGCCAGAAGAGCAGATGGCAATGTATTCTGATGGAGTATGTACTTTCTTGCAAAGAAAATTTGTCTGCATCATCTTTGGGAATTGAGGTATTTCTGAAGGTCAAAACATGCATTTGAATTTAAGTTTTCAAATGTATCAACACAGATATCCTGATTCCAAGGTTCCAGGGTCTCACTTTGTCATAGAAGATCTTTCAGAATTGAGAATCCAGTCTGCTCTTCAGCTTTGCTAACTAGAAAGGTTAAGATATGGACTTCATCCTTAGCTTTGTCAACCCTTCATTCTTAGCTTTGTGGGAGATGAAAATTTCTTTCTATACTGCCAAGGTTTTCACATTTAATATTTAATTGGTGATTAATCAACCTCAGTCTGCACTGCACATTGAATAACCCATTCAATTCTATAATCCCTCAAATTACTACCTCACCCTAAAATACCGCATCTTCTAGTGAATTTTCTTCTACTTGTGAAAGTTACACCACAGAAAAGCATACCAGGGACTGTTAGTGCTCCATGTATCATTGCTGATGGATTCCTCACTGCCAGCCAGTTAGTTCCAATATCTCCTTTTAGAGTCTGTTTTCCTTCTAATAGTTTACTACTGACACCTCTCTGGCACCAAGTTTATAGGTCAAGTTCCCAGGGAAACAGACTCTGATGTAGAGATTTCCATGCAATAAATGTATTAGTGACTACTCTCAAGATCAACATCTGGGGACACTGAAAGAAACAGAAAGAGGTAAAAGAAAAAAGTTCAACTCTGATGCATTTGCAACAGAAGCCTCAGCTGATACTATGCCAAGGTCTAAATCTCAGAGAGCCTTTCCCATTTGTTCCATTATGATCAAGGGAGCTAAACATTTATACTTCTTTATTGACCATTCACTGGATGTGGTCTGCCCTAGAGGGGTGGTTATGATCTTAGTCAAGGCAACTCTCTGGAATGAAGGGAAATTCCCAACCAAGAAGGTTCTTAGATTTCTCACAGCTGGGGAATTAGTGCTATAATTCAGGGAGATTGGAGGTAGTGTCAACATGAGTTGCATAACATGGCATTCACTATCTAAAGTTCCAGAACTTTTCTAGGAAATGTTGTCAAGAAATGATCCTAACTGATTCTAGTGTTCTTTATTTATTTGGTCATTTGTAAGAGTGAAAGGTATAAAGTGAAATTAAGATCTGATATTATTTTTCAGAAAACCTAATTGAGAGAGACCAAATTACTTACATTTTCACATATCAGTACTTTTCACATAGTAAAACTATGTCCAAAAGCACTGATGCAAAGTCAACAATGGTTCAAAGACAGTGTCTTCTCACTCGCTGAAATAACAAGATTTGCCTTGTTGTTTAATTTGTCTTAATGACCTCACTGTATCAACCAGTAAATTAGGGTTTCTAGCTTGCCAGGCAAATCAACTTAACCCCAGTCAATATACTTTGGCATTTAGAGATAGTGTTTGAACATTTTAGCTTATCTTTTTTGTTTTATTTTTTTATTAACACAACGTACTAGTTTTAACCTATATGCAGCCATCGTAAAATTTATTTTTATTTACATTTATATTTCTTTTTATTTGCATTTATTTTATTTACATGAAATTCACTCTTCTGGTATATATTTCAACTAATTTTCACAAATTAATGGTTATGTAATCTAAACCACAAACAAGAAAGAACAATTAGTTCACCTCCAAAAACTTATCTCATGCTCAAGGAGATAATATTACCTCCTCTTTTTTTGTGATCAAATCTTGTTTCCTCTAGACGCCTAGAGAGAAGGACTAGAAAGGGGTGATGAGCCTTTGAAAAGGCCAGATTTAGCACAGGCTTTGTCTGTGTGTGTGATCAAGGCTGAACCAGCAACCTCAACCAGTCTTTCCCATGAGGAGAGAGTGTGACGACAACCTGGGCAGAGGTGAATCTTCCAGTGTAAGCTGGCTCTGGGTGCTCTGGACCAAGTAAAAAAGGCCAGAGGGCCCACAACACCCTTGTCCAAGAGTACCGTAACAAGCTGGTCCCAAGCCTGGGACCCTCTGGAGGGAAAACCATGGTGCCCTCTGGTCACCAGGAAGGCTACAAGGCTTTAGAAACAATCTTCAGTGGGGCCCTGTAGCCAGCAAGCACCCACTCCCCCAGTCCCAGCCATCTCTGCAGAGCCTTTAAGGAGAGAGCATCCAAGGAAGCCAGACTTCTTGGGACCCCTCTGTTCCCCTTACCTTTAAAGCTTGGTAAATATTATTCTCCATTTCTGCAGGTTTTATTTCAAAAATATGTAGAAACATACATGTAATGTGTAGAATTTTGAGTCTAACTTCTTTTACATTACATGAAACATTTGAGACTCATTTGTTTATGTATAGTTCACTCCTTTTCATTGCTAAGTAATATTCCATTGTATGGATATATCAGAATTTGTTTCTCCATTCCCTACTTGAGGAACGTTTGGCTTGTTTTAAGTTTTTGGTGATTTTGAATAAAGCTCCTGAAACATTAACATGCATGATTCATGCATGAAGATTTGTAGCTCAGTTCTCAAAACCTTTGTTATACCTCTTGGTTGCATTATAGATGTATGCAGGCAAGGGGTGGGCCTGAGATTTATAAAGGTTCATACACAGAATTACAGGACCCCCTTCTCTATATCTTTCTTCTCTAGCATTTCCTTCATACTTGCAGGCTCCCAGGGGTCCTTTTTCCTAGTTTTGCTGACAAGTAGATATTTTTCTTCCAGCATTTTAGTCTCCCACACTGTTGCATAGTTACACCTAATGAACTCATCCTTGGTTAAGTGTTGAAAGAAAAGAGACCCAAAACAACAACAACTCCAATGGTTTTTGCACCACAGATCTAATTTTCATATTTCCTCTTTGCAAAGAAATTATTTTCTCTTGAGTTTTAGGTGCCAAAGCCACCACCACCAAAACTGTGCAGATTCATAGCCTGGGGCAGAACCAGAAGAGAAAGAGAAGAGAGACTGAGGAGACACAGAAAAACAAAGAAACAACAGGGACTTTTAGCACACTTTCTGGCTCACAGCAGCTTCTTTTCCCAATTATTCAGTCAGGAGGATGTGTTTCTCCTGGATTCAATGTATTTTCAGAGTTGCTTTGTGTATTTTATCCCAAGTGGGCTATATAGTAGGCTTCCTCCATCGTGCCACTACTGTAAATTCTAGATCCTCTGTCCAATCAGGTTCACAGTAGGACCACTTTGCAGCTAAAGTCTGTGCAACTACTTACTATGGAACACCATGGCATCTATAAGTATGGAGATATACAGATAGTGCCCCAGGAAATGTGTGAGTATCTCAGCTGTTGATAGGTAAAACAGTTATTTCTCTATCTTATCTAATCCACTTAGGCTCTCAGATTCAGTTCCTGTGCCCTCATTCAGGTTTTTTTTTTTTTTTTTTTTTTTTAGATTTATTTATTTATTCGAAAGAGAGAAATAGAAGGAAAGGAAGAGTGCATACATATGCAGGCAGGGGGTAGAAGGAGAGGGAGAGAAAGAATCTCAAGCAGACTCCACACTGAGCATGAAGCCTGATGGGTGGGGCTTGATCCCACAACCCTGAGATTATGACCTGAGCCAAAATCAAGGGTCAGACACTTAACTGACTAGCCACCCAGGTGCCCTCATTCAGCCATTTTTAAGACATGTTTAACTATTAGTTTTTTTTCTTTAATTTCAAAAGTAACTTTTAAATGCTGACCTGATATCTACCATAATTATATATATATATTTTTAAAGCTAAATTAAAGGTGACTGAAATTAATGACCAATATGATTTTATAGTTATTTAGAAAGTATAAACTGAGTATCATTCCTAAATAAAGAATATGCAATTAAGTTAGTGTGCAAATGTCACCATTACTGGGAATGTGTCATGAGCTAAAGGTGAATGCATGATAAATGAGCTTAGATGAAACATTTAATTTCCTGCCAGACTTTCCTAAGAAGTTCTCATAAGTGTCTTCTATCACATCGTTTCTTTTTATCATATGAGGTCTCATGCTTTATTCTAAATGAAACTATTCCTTTTTCCTTATAACCTGAAGTCTTTAATCTAAAAATAAACAGACCTCACTCTTTAAGAAGATAGTCTTTAAATATTGGATCAAGAGTGTTTAGAAAAAAAAGCTTCATTTATATCAAAGAGAGAATAGCTTAGCTGCGCTTATTTCTTGTTGCAAATAAAAGCACATAATTCATTTATATACATACAATTAGAGGTATACCCTGGAATTTTCACCATAATACCTGATATAACCAATAACATGCAGAAGAAACATGTTAACAGTAGGATAATCTCAAAGAAACTAAGACATAAAACAAAGTCCTGCCTAAGTTTAGCTACCAACCAATACATCAGGTAAGGTTGCCCCTGCTCAAAGTGTTGGGATGGCTGACTTTGCATTAGGATCTCTTTGATTGTCAATACTTCAAGGTATCCATTGCCCTCATATTTCTAGGAAGATTTACTGTGATGTGCTCCATCTGCCATAGCATCCTAAGCTATCAAATTGCTTTAAATCTCTGTTTACTATTTATTTGGTGAAGAAGCTAAAAGACACATGGAGGAGAGACAGAAAAGGAAAACCTCTATTGGTGGAATTTATTGATTTCCTATTATGGAGAATGAAGATTTGATGCAGGTTACCAGAGTCGCGTGTGGTTAAGTAGGGGATTTCAAGTTTGGTCATGAAAGAGATAGAACCATGAGAGGTGATAACACACAAGCTTTATTGGGCAATATTTGGACAAGATTGCAAGATTGGAAGTACTTCCTACCAAGAGAGGTTTTAGAAGCAATAAGGCAGGGCTACCACCCAGAAAGGGAATAGGTCATGGAATGTCCAGTGGAGAAGGGGAATTTGGAAGGGATCTTATATGTCTACCAACAGAAATGTCTAGGTGATAAGATGTCTGGGTTACGTCACTCAGCAGTAAGGTGGGGAGCCTCTGGTCAGAGATCTCCCAGGGCAATAGTAGTTCAGGATCTTTTATAAGTATAGTATTTATTTTATTAGCAGATATTGGGTGCAGTTTCACAGGATATTTAAAGTAGGTAGGCTTTAAATGGCTCAATTTATTTACCTGAACTATATTTGAAACAATTGATTGGTAATTAATTGGCACCAGTGGACTTTGGGTTAATATCCTAGCCTGCTGTAAAGAACTAGGCAACATAGTGACCATTTTGGATCATTACATGGGGACCATGTTTAGCCTATTTACATAATATTATTCTTCTAAGAATTCAGTCAAGAGCATGCTCCTTGAAGGAGGGCCTCTACCCCACCGCCCCACCCAAAGACCCAGACAATTTTTTAAATGGTACAGGGAAAACTTGACAGCTACATGTAAAAGAATGAAACTAGACTACTTTCGAACACCATACACAAAAACATCAATATCGCTCATCATCAGGGAAATGCAAATCAAAACCACAATGATATGTCACCCGATACCTGTTAGAATGGCCCAAATCAAGAAAACAAGAAACAAGTACTGGTGAGGATATGGAGAATAAGGAACCCTCATGCACTGTTGGTGAGAACATTAATTGGTGCAGCCACTCTAGAAAACAGTATGGAGGTTTGTCAAAAAATCAAAATTAGAAATACCATATTATCCAATAATTCCACCATTGGGTATTTACCCAAGGAAAACAAACACATAACTCATAAAGATTTATGCACCCCTATATTTATTGCAGCATTATTTATAACAGCCAAGACATGGGGCAACCTAAGTGTCTATCAGTACACACATGGATAAGGAGAATGCAGTTTCTATACACAGTGGAACATTACACCACCATAAAAAGATGATCGTTCCATTTGAGACAACATGGATGGACCTAGAGAATGTTACACTAAGTGAAATGAGTCAGAGTGAAAAAGACAAATACCCTAAGATACCACTCATGAATGAAATCTAAAAATAAATAAATAAATAAATAAATAAATAAATAAATAAATAAAAAATAAAAAAAGAAAAGAAAAGAAAAAAAACGAACAAAAAACAGAATCAGAATTATAAACCAATAGAACAAACTGACGGTAGCCAGAGGAAAGTGGGGAGTTGGGCAAAATGGCTGAAGGGGAGAGGGAGATACAGGCCTCCAGTTATGGAGTAAGTCACGGAAATAAAATAAAAAGCAGAGCCTAAGGCACACCGTCAGTGATATCGGAATAGTGATGTAATGGAACAGATGGTAGCTATACATGTGGTGAACATAGCATAGTGTATAAACTTATCAAATCACTAAGTTGTACACCTGAAACTAATGTAACATTGTGTGTCACCTATGTTCAAAAAAAAAGAAAAAGTGTCCCTTCCAACAAACACATTCAGTATTGTTTTGTAAAGAGTTCTGATAAATGTGTTTTTGTAATAGTGATGTTTTGAAATTGCTTAGAGGGTTACATCTGGGGCAGTCTTTTCTCTCTCTTACTACTTGCCCCAGCCTCAGTCCTTTTCCTTCACCAGCATTATCATCTCCCCAAGGTCTTCCTGGTTGACTGCTATTACAGTATATTAGGAATCCTTGCTTAGATAAGGGAGATGAGGTTTTTTAGGAGTCTAGCATTCGTAAGCAGAACAACTTTAGAAAGGAGTTAATAAAAACAAAAAAACAAGAAGAGTTCATGGATGGACCTATTTAATAAATGAAGATCAGAACTTCCACATAGAGCCAAGATTGGGTTGGAACATCACTAAAGAAGATATATTCATATTTTGCTTGGAAAAGAGTGGCAACAGTGGGCAGGAAAACCTTATATTCTGTATTTTCTGTAAAAAAAATATAGAAATATTCTGAAGGGCAATTTTGTAGCCTATGCAATTCAAAGGCTTAGAAAATAGATTTTTGAACATGAAGATTATGGTATATCTTGTCAGAGATTAGTATGTTAAACTATTATTGGGTATCTTTTTCTACTCTAATGAAAAATTATTAATATTGATATTAAAGAAGGAAGTACAATTTATTTTCATAGCTCCCTACTGCTCCTAAGAGATCAACAACCAAAAAAAAAAAAAAAAGAGTTAGTAACCTTTGGTGCCAGTATCCTGATGTCTGAACTCCAGCTAAATGGCCTCTTGGAAATCATCCTTAAGTGATTTTTGGACAAGTCAGTGTCTCTAAGGCTCAGCTTATTCAGCTAAAAAGAAGATGATATTGATTATCATAGTAGCTATCCTCAAAGTGTTACTAGGATTAAGTGAGTTAATGCATGAAAAAGATTTAGCATATTTCCTGGCACAGAGTAAACATTGTAAACATTATTATATTTGAGTAAACAAGAAGACTCAGTTATGCTGCTGTCTCAAAGCCACCCAGAGTTCTAGCACAGTGATGTATATAAAAGCAGCAAGTAGGCAATCCTGTGAAGACACAATTTCCGGATGGCCCATGACCACCACGCTCATATCATTAGTAAGGAACTATGTATTTCTCTGTCTCTTTGATGATGGAGATTTGTAATCAAAGAAACCCAGAACACAGCACCAAAGTTACTCTTCTAAAAATCAGAGACCCACACCACATCTGACTAGTTGGTAAAAAAGCCACAGTAGCCTAATAAACTTAGGCTGTTTCATCTGGTTATTATCTAATCATTTGCTATGAACACAGCTTCCAGAAAAAATATATATATTTTTAGTGTTCTGAATACCAACCTTTGTTTCGGTTTTTTAATTTATAGTCAAATTTTCTAAGTAAAACAGGCAGTAATTTCATTTTTGCATTTCATTCAGTAAAGAACTTGCTTATTATTTTCTAGAGTAGACAACTAAGTTGGACTGAATTTTTCAGTATAAGTGCTAAAAAAGAAAGACTCAGTTTTATTGTTTGCCACTAAAAAACATTTAAACATAATTATTCTTTTGTTTTAAATAAACAGATTTATGTATGTGTATACAACTTTGTAATTATTTTAATGTAGTTTAGTATGATTTGTAACTTGTGTCAGAACTAAGAGAATTAAACAGTCAGTGGTCTATCTTAATTCTTTATGAAATGCAACACCGTGGTCCACTGAACAACTATTAATTAAGACAATTACTCAATTGGCATGTTTCAGCTACTAGTAAGATATGCAAATTTAGCAGAATGTGCTATCTCATTAATTAATATTGTAAGCAAGAAACTTTTTCTCTCAATTAATTCACTTCATAATGGGTAGTTTAATATAGCAATATTTTCAAAGAGATTACGGAAGATTCTGCTTATACTTGCAGGCATCTGTGTATTTTTATAGTATATAATACTGTACATAATATTATGAAGTGTTGAATGCACAATTACATGGAAGAGGAACATTTGGTAGGAACAAGAGCAAAAGAGCTGACAGAAAAAAAAAAAAAAAGCTGACAGGGCTTGTGACAATCAGGCAAACAAAAGGTATCACCCCAGAAAAATAAAGACATTCAGCGGTGCAGAACTAAGAAACACACAAAAGAATAAATATGGTACAATTCCACTTATATAAAATATCTAAAATGAGCAAATTCACAGAGACAGAAAGGTTTAAGGTAACCCGAGGCTGGGGAAAGGTTCTGAGCAGTTCTTTGCTTAATGGTTACAGACTTTTTTTGGGAGTTGTGAAAAACCTGTGGAAATAGGTAATGGTAGTGCTTGCACAACATCGCAGATATCATTATTGCCACTGAAGTATATGCTGAAAAATGGTTGAAATGGCAAACTCTATTACAGAGATACACACACAGTTAAAAAACACCTACTATGGCACCTAGAGTTCCTAAGATTTGCAAGTCCTATTAGGTGTATTTTTTTTTAAGATTTTATTTATTTATTCATGAGAGAGAGAGAGAGAGAGAGAGAGTGAGAGAGAGAAAGAGAAAGAGAGGCAGAGACACAGGCAGAGGCAGAAGCAGGCTCCATGCAGGGAGCCCAATGTGGGACTCAATCCTGGGACTTCAGGATCACGCACACCCTGGGCCGAAGGCAGGGGCAAAACCTCTGAGCCACCCAGGCATTCCAGGTGTTTTTGTGTTATATTAATTATTACAACAATCTTGAGAGTGAGAGTAGCTAAAGGAGACACATGGGAAACAGTAGAAATCATGAAAAGTATGCATTCCCTACTTGCTTTCTACCCTTGAGAAAGGGAAGTAGCAGGGGGTCTACTCTGAATCTAAGTACTTCCACTTTTTCAAAGTTTTGAAAAACTGATGAGACCAAGCCCCCTCTTCCATAAACAGAATGTTTATTGTAGCAATAAATATTCACTAGTTTTTCAGCCAAAAAAAAAAAAAAAAATTTTGCCTTGAAAGCCAAATACTATGGTGAGAGGGGATTTGCTAAATTATTCTATCTCTTTAAAATGTCAAACCTGAAGGATTCTGCTTATAGAGTTACTCCATAGTGTAGATTCTGATAAAATCCTAGCCCACCAATATGGCCTAGGTGAAATTGGGAAGAAAAAGGTTAGATAAAAGAAAAGTAGAATATATGCACACTAAAGATTTCACAAGATTTGATTTGAGTATATACTAAATCCTGTATTTAAATTTAATATTTATCTAAGAATATTTCAGATAATATGCTTTACTAATATTTGACTTAACAGATTTTCCAAGGTGCCCTAACTCTGTCCCTATGTCAGAGGGCCACATTTCACCTATGTTTTATGAGCTACTCAAAGAAACTTATAGGGGCTCTATAGTAATAAGCAATGAAGTCCTCACCAGTTGGCTTATTTTCAGCATACTGTGACATATTGCAATAATATGTGCTTGATAAGTGGATTTACAGGCACACCCTCTTACTTCAACCACGTATAATCCTTACAAAATAGATAAACAGCTTTAACAATTAATGCAGTAAAGCCATGCATTAAAGGTAATAGCCACAATGCAAGTATGTGTTGACCACAAAACAAATAGACAAGAAATTGGCAGCATAAATACTCCTATTTTTTGTATGAAAACACACTTGACCATATTCTGAAATAAAGAAATGGCAGTCTATTGACCTCTGACAAGAAGTTAAAAAAAATGAAGACTATCTTAAAAATGGATATTATTTTTAGTCTCTAACAACTAACCTTTAGGTTTCCTGTGCTGGAAATAATAGACATTAATATCATGATGCTGTCATGATCATTATTGGCAAGATATTTTTAAAAAGTCAGTCATTTTATATTTATCCGATTTATGATTTATGTTTGAATCATTTTATATAAAAACATGTATAAAACATATCTATACATATAAATAAATAAAATGTATTCTTTATTACTGTACTAATATAATTTCTAATAAGTAGATAGACACTTTCGTGGAGTGGGAGGGGCCATTTCACACTGGTAAGTAGTTGGTAAGCATACAGCTACATTATGATGGTACTCATGTAGACGCTCCATTTTACAATGAATATTAAGAAGGCTCTAAACTGGGGACCCCCGCTGACCCAGCGCTTTAGCGCCGCCTTCAACCCAGGGCGTGATCCTGGGGACCCGGGATGGAGTCCCATGTCAGGCTCCCTGCATGGAGCCTGCTTCTCCCTCTGCCTGTGTCTCTGCCTCTCTCTCTCTGTGTCTCTCATGAATAAATAAATAAAATCTTAAAAAAAAAAAAAAAAGAACAAGGCTCTAAATTAAGCCTATGAGACATAACTATGTCACAGAGAGTAGCCAAGTATTAGGTTTTTATGAACTCATATTCTATGATTTGCTGGAATATTATATCTATCACTTGTATATCAATCTGGCTTTCAAAAAAAAATCTTTTCTGACTGCTCATTTGTCATATCAAGTTTTTTGCTTTTTGTTGTTGTTAGCTCATTGTCTTGAAGTTTCTGAAAAAGAAAAAAAGAAATTCTTTTGGACTGATTTCTATGCATTCCAGATGACTGAGAACTTCCTTCTTCTTTTTTTTTTTTTTTACCTCTCCTTTCACCCACAAAGCAGTTTTTTGATGTTCCATGAATTTCCTGTCAGTAATAAACCTCAAAACTTTTGTGTGTGAAGTGTAGTCCAAATCCATGTCTTTTTATGTGTTTCCATGTGTTCCCACCATAACATACACACATTGTGGGATATAGTGGGTATGTTGGTACCAATGAAATCCCCTTGGCTCCCTTTTATTATTTTAGATTCCCCAATTTCTGTCTGTTTTCTTTCAAAATTACACACCTGTAGCTCTCTTCAGATGGCAGCTGTTCCTGGAGTTTCTTTGCCTGCTGGCATACAAAGCTAGAAGTTTGGGGAATTTATCTTCCCTTGCCCCACTCCCCAAGAAGCCCTTAGACATTGATGAAACAGGGTGAGATTATAAAAACACAGATCTGCTGCCTCAAGCCAGGACAAACTCTTGAGTCATAATTTGCACTCCAGGGTTTCTCTGCAGGATGAGAGACTAGAGTTATGCCACCAAGACTACCTGAAATTGCACTTTTGCTTGGCCTCTTTTTTTCTTCTCTGTGTCCTCCCCCAATCCATAATCATTTTTATCTTGGGTGCATTTCCTTAGTAAATACATTGCACATACACTTTCAACATGATTTTGTTTTGTTTTGTTTTGTTTTGTTTTGTTTGAGGAATGTTAGATCAAAAATGTTTAGAGACTATTGGTGGAGAGAAACCAGTTTACTATTAAAGCTTAGATAGGATAGGAACAACAGAACAAGATAAAGCAAAAACCAATGACAATAGAAATTGCCCAGCATCAATCAACAGCACCACCATGACCATAACTACACGTATTTATAGCTTATGAGAAGAGCAGACATGTGTCCCAATTTTCCGTTTCAGCTCTTTTTGTTTTCTTAAAGATTTTATTTATTTATTCATGAGAGACACGGAGAGAGAGGCAGAGACATAGGCAGAGGGAGAAGCAGGCTCCTCACAGGGAGCCCGATGTGGAACTCAATCCCAGGACCCCGGGATCATGACCTGAGCCAAAGGCAGACCCTCAACCACTGAGCCAGCCAGGTACCCCTCCTCTTTGGCTTTTAAGAAAGAGAAACTTTCCTATTTTTCTGTTGCTGCAGAACATATTCTCTGAAAGCCTAGTGGCTTACAGCAGTGAGTTACTGTTATCTCATTTGGTTTGTAGGATGATGAGCTCAGCTTGATGGTTCTCCCTTGAGGTTGCAATCAAATGAAGGTTGGGAGTCGAGTATTTGAAAGACCCCTTTCGGGATCCCTGGGTGGCGCAGCGGTTTGGCGTCTGCCTTTGGCCCAGGGCGCGATCCTGAAAGACCCCTTTCACAACATGCCTGATGCCTCCTCTAGAATGGCTGGCACAGCTGAAGCTGGTGTGGCCATTAGACATGGCTAGTTTGAGCTTTCTCACAGGGCAGGTTTAGGGTATTCACATTTCTCATACAATGCCTTGCTTTCTCCTGAGAAAGCATTCCAAAAGACTAGGACGGAAGCTGCTGTGCTTCATCTGGCCTAGAGTCAGAAGTTTTGAATGATCACTTCTGCCACTAATAAGTGAGTCCTATAGTCAGCCCAAATTGAATATGCTGAGAGTTAGTTCACTTGGGGCCATTTTTAGATATGTGTTTAGTAAAATGAAGGGAGTGCAGAAAGCATAAAGCATTCACCTTGTTCCAGAGTGGTTTAGGACACCAGGAGGAGACCCTGAGCAGAAGCACCATTACAAAATGGGATAATGCATACTAGATGAAAGAATAGAGCACAATGGTCAGGCTCTAGTTGGCACACCCAAATCCTCTTCAGTTCCTTTGAGATGTGGTTTCTGAATTGAGAGCCTATGGGTCTATCAGAAGCCCTGTTCGGGTGGAGCTAAGTGACTCTGCAGCAGAGGTGCAAGGTGGATAATTTTAGCAGAGCTAAATGGAAGATATAACAACCCTCAGATGTCTGCAAATGAGTAGGAGTCAAGGAGAAACAAAGCAGGGTGACCAGAGCTCCTCAAGAGCATAGCACAAGGCAAATGAACAGACCAGCACAAAAGGCAAGTAATGAGTACAAGGACCCAGCAACTAAGAGACATCACCTTGGATAAAAGGGAATAGCAAGTGAGTACACACACAAAGACAACTTAGTGGCCCAGGGACCTCATTTTTCTTTGTAATCAGATCTTGCAAGCCAAACATCCCCCTCCTCTGTACCCACTTTATCCCCCCAAGCATTTGGGAATTTAACATCCTAATTTCCATCCTCAAACAACTATTTTTCCTCTTATTGAGCTGAAAATGGGGTTTCTTATTGCTCTAGATAGCCTGGGTTTGGTGAGAAAGGGATTATATTTCACAAATAGAAAATCTGAGGCTTGGAAAGGTTAACAATTTTATCAAGTTCACATAACTAGTAATGGGAAGGATCTGCTATTCAAATTCAAATCTGCTGCCTCACCCAGTGTTCTTTCCACTTTACTATACTATCTCCAATATTTACTTCACTGAAAGGTGCAATTGAAATACAATTTTCAGAAATTCATCATTTTTTAATCTTCACTTTTCACCAACAAATACATTTTCTGGTTGTGATAACTGTAATCTGAAAACTGCTACATATTAATAAAAACTGACACTGATTTGTTTTTAGGTGTTCATTTATGCAGTGTGAATGAAGTCAGCTGTGTAAAAATGACAGGAGAGAGAATTTCTTATGGCTCATTAGTAGAATATACAGCAGCAATCAATTGTTGTATTTAATAGTCACCACACATGCAAGATAAAGATTTATTTCAGCAATGGAATTAAACTTGAAAAAGGCAAGAAACAAAGGATTGGAGGTGCTCATAGAAGGGATTGCAGAAAGAATCAAGTTTCAACCAAGTCACATGGATTCTTTCACTTTTAAAATTATATACATGTCTAAGTTAAACCAGAGTATTTCCAGTCATCTTCCTGATTGTGTCCTTCACTTACAAAATCCTCCTGTTTTACTATTATTTTAGTAATATGAGATGTCAAAGATATTAGTGACAAGATTGATTTTAGGGATATCCTTGCAATGCAACAACAAAAAACTGATAATAGCTAGCACTTTTTAAGTATTTTCTATGTCCTATACATCATATAGATCTCTTTACCCTAATTAACTCACTTAATTTTAACAATACTTTTATGAAGTTAGTTACTAATATTTCTATGATGAGAAAATGAAGCACAGAAAAATTAAATAATTGTATTAGATGACACATATCTCCTACGTGGTAGAGTTGGGATACGAACTCTAGTAGTCTGGCCTCACAGTTCATTCTATTAATCCACTGAGATATACTAGACTACTTTCTATCTAGACTACTATTATTTTTCTGAGCAATATTTTAGTGTGTCTTTTTTCCTAA
Organism: Canis lupus familiaris; assembly: GCF_011100685.1. NCBI lineage: Eukaryota > Metazoa > Chordata > Mammalia > Carnivora > Canidae > Canis > Canis lupus. The sequence continues at coordinate 50,155,497 of NC_049235.1, forward strand.
ATCTGATCAACACATTCACACACGCAAATAGTAAATATTTCTTTTTTTTTTTTTTGCTATTTAAAACAATTATTTTAAATTTAAAAATAAAGTCTTAGATGATAGGTAGAAGAACAAGGTAGCTTGGTTCAGAAAGTAGACAGGGTGAGCATACAGATTTGCCAATGAAGACTATACATCTTCTGTAAGATTTGCAAACCCAGAAAAGTAAGTAGTGTTATTGTCTTTGGATAGAAATACAAAGGGAATGGCCTTAGAATGTAGAGTATCAATTTTAACAGGTTTCAAGCCAGGTATTCTTCTCTTACCAGATATGCTCTTCATAGAAACCATCCCACCTACCTTGAAAGAGGTAAAGAAAATGTATATACATATAACGGAATACTATGTAGCCTTAAAAAAGAAAATCTTGCCAACATGGATAAACTTGAAGGTATTATGCTAAGTGTAATATGCCAGGTACAGAAGGAAAATGCATGATACTACTTATGTGGGATCCAAAAGACACTAATAGAAGCAGAGAATAGAATGGAGGTTGCCAGGGGTGGGGAAGAGGGGGAAATAGGAAAGTATGAGTGAAAGGGTACAAAGTTTCAGTTATATAAGATAAATAAGGTCCTAGAGATCTACGTACAGCATTGTGCCTGTAGTTAATAATACTATATTGTATACTTAAGATTTGCTAAGGTTAGATCTTATGCTAAGTATTCTTATCATAAAAATAATAATAAAGAGAGCAGGAATAAACATATGGAAGTGATGGATATAGGCATGTTTATGGCATAGATCATGGTGATGGCCCCATGGATGTATACTTACTTATCTCCAAACTCATCAAGTTGTATACATCAAATATATGCAGCATTTTGCATGTTCGCTCCTGCATCAATAGAATAGTTTTAAAAAAGAGAACACTGTCTTGCATACATTTTAAAAATATGGTTCTGTCCTCTATTTTAAGAATAAACCAAAAGTCCCAAGAGTGAAAACAAAACATTACAAAGGTTATTTTAATAATCAAGGATGAAGGTGATGTTACTGGTTTAGGTGATAGGAGTAAAAGAGTTCCGTACGTATTCTGAAAGTGGAATCTTAGAATTTTCAAAAGTATTCAGTTGGAGTTTATGACAAAGTGAAGAGTCAAAACTGACTCTAGTTCATTCTTGCCTCATATAGTAATAATACTTTGGTTGTTAAAACCGTTCTTCAGAACATAACTCTAGCTTCTTATCTGGCATTTGACTAGGATGTGTAAAGGTCACCTCAGATTTAACACAGCTAAAATAGACATCAAATTCACATATAGATGTGCCAGGTATATATTTCTGTTGCCCCCCTAGATATAATTCTCACTGCTGTTCTTCCTGAGACAGTCCCCTAACTCACAGACTACATCATACTTTGCTATTCCCTCCACCTGGAATGCTTTTGTTCAATATATCTCTACATGGCTGATTGCCTCTCACATCCAGGCCCTTGCTCAAACGTAATCTCTTCAGAGCATCCCTCCATCTCTGGGCACTCTCTCATTGCTCTTTTTAACGTCTCTTCTTTTCTTTTTTCCAAGCGCTTTATTCTATCTGTGTTTATATTGGTTATTGTGGGGGATAGTTGTTATTCTTCTACTTGAACGTACATTTTATTTTTCTAGTGTACCTCTGTTTCCCCTGTACCCAGTACAGTGTCTGGGACATCGCAGATCATGACTAAAAAATGAATGAGTGAATGAAAACATGTTATTAAACAAGACTGTTAACTCACTCTGTATCTAATATGTACTATGCCTTTTATTATCCTCTAAAATTATAATATAGTATCTTCAGAATGGTGCAGAGATATAATCATTTTTTAAATAAAACTCATCAAGTTTCATTATGCTTATGTCATACAGACATGGTCAGAATTAAGTCACCCTCACATTATGTTCAACTAATATTTTGGTTTTGATATATACATGCTGTCAGAAAATGTGGACTCATTTAAAATATAATTATGTGTATATACTAACTTTATTTAACATTGAGTTGGAACTACCATAAAGTGGTTGTAGGACTTTACCATTTCAAACATTAAAATACTTAATGTTTTAATCTAGATGTGATTTAAGTCAAATTTGCTGCAACAAACAACTTCTGGATGAACATTTGTATGTCCGTACAAATAATGAATATTTATTATATGCCAGGTAGTATATAAAACAAGTTAGAATTATCTCAGCTAATCCTCACAAAGATCCACTGGGGTAGCTATTGTCATCCTCCAGTTGCATGTGAGGAAACAGAGACTAAGTTAAGTGATCTGCTCAAAGTTACAGAACTATTAGGTGGTAGATTTAGAATTTGACGTCAGATTTCTCTGTCTTTAGACTTATACAATATCCCTTCTTTAATAAGGTCATTAGTCAAAAATGGCCCTGTCCTTCATCCTCTTTTACATTATATAAAAAAATGCTTTGTTTTTTTTTCCCCAAAGATTTTATTTATTCATGAGAGACATACACACACACACACACACACACACACACACACACACAAACACAGAGGCAGAGACCCAGGCAGAGGGAGGAGCAGGCTCCATGCAGGGAGCCCGACGTGGGCCTTGATTCTGGGACTCTAGGATCAGGCACTGGCCTGAAGGCAGGCGCTAAACTGCTGAGCCACCAGGGCTGCCCTGTTGTTTTTAATACAACTTTAAGCACTTTACTAGTCAGTTCCTCTTCCCATCTATCTGATATTTTCCTCTCATACTCTGACATAAATAATTTTTTTAACTACTTAGGATTTAAAATCCATTTATCATACTGACTTTTCCTGTTCTTTAGTAATCTCATATTCATTTTCCCACCATTACCCAGCATATATTTCATGATCTATTACTAATATCACTCCCTTGAATATATCCTCAACTCCTTTGTTTACCTCCCTCCTTCCCTTAGTCTCTTAGTCTCTCTCTCTCTTTCTCTTTCTTTCAGTGCTCACCTAATAAAGCACAGTGCTAATTAAATACAACTCCTGGGCTGGACTGTACCTGAAACCATACAGCTACACTGGTACTAGAGAAAAGCACACACCATTTTGACTACTATTGTCTATTCACTATCACTAACATCAAGCTGCCTCTTAGTAGAGTCAAGCAATCATAATACATTTTTCTATTCCTTTCATTCTCCCACTCTTCTATAGAAGTCCATGGTATACTTTCTTCTCTCTCCCCAAATTTCTAATTCTTCTACCATCCTCACTCTAAGAAGTAGACTTTAATTCTTATTTCACTCAGGAAGTAAGATCATCCAAGAGATTTTCCATGAATACATCTATCAAAATTATCAAAGGTCATGTACTCTACCTTCTATAATGTTACTCTTGGTAAACTATGCTTTCTCTTTGTTTTTTTTTTGTTTTTTTTTTTTTTTTATTGGTACACTGGATCTCATTTCCTCCTGCCCTGTTTCTCTATAAAAATATCATTTTTTTCTTAAAATAAGTAATAGATACTTTCTGCCTCCACATAGTCTCCAGTGGCTACTTGTCCCTATCACTCCATGAAAAATACTCACCAATGATTCCCATACTGTTAAATTTAATTTGTCCTCATGTTGCTCAACAATGATTAAAATGTGAGACACAGTTAAGCACTCTTTTATTGGCTTCTGAGACAACTATTCTATTTTGCTTCTCTTCGCACTTTACTCACCACTTACACTTTCTTGGTTTCCTCCCAAGCTCTAAATATTGGAATGTTACAAGACTTAGTCTTTGGATCTCCCCTTCCTTTGTCTGTACACATTCTTTTGATGACCTAATCTAGACCCAAGATTTTCAATATCATCTATATCCTGATGCAACCATACTTATTCTCTCAGCCTGGTCTCTCTCTTGAACTACAAGCACATGCAATGTTCTACTTAACATAGCTACATGGATATCATATATACATCTCAAATTTAACAAATACATAAATAAGCTCATGCTTATCCCTACTCCAAAGCTGCTTTCTTGAAAATTTATTTATTTATTTATTTATTTATTTATTTATTTATCTATTTAAATTTTATTTATTTATTCCTGGGAGACAGAGAGACAGAGAGAGGCAGAGACATGGGCAGAGGGAGAAGCAGGCTCCATGCAGGGAGCCCAATGCAGGACTCAATCCCAGGACTCCAGTTTCACACCCTGGGCCGAAGGCAGGCGCTAAACCGCTGAGTCACCCGGGGATCCCCAAAGATGCTTTTAAATATTTCCTATCTCAGTAAGAGAACTCCATCCTTTGAGTTCATCAATCTAAACATTTTAGAGTCATTTGTCTTCTTTCTTTTATAATACATCAGCAAATTCTGATGGCTCTTTTTGTTGTTATTGTTGTTGCTTTTTCAGAATGTATCTACTTCTTACATCTCATGTTATTATTTCCAATCACCATCATCTTTTACTGAATTACCCTATGATATCCCACATGATTTCCTGCCTCTACTCTCTTCTATTTTGTTAGTCAAGGTCTTGAAAGGAAATTAATGCCCATTCAAATATGGAATTTTAGGAGAGTTTAGCAAAAGAACTCTTTACCAAGTCACTGACATAGTTTGAGAAAAGCAATAGAAAAAGTTGCAGTAGTTGGGCTAGTAATAGAGGGTGAGCTGTTACCATATCTAGGCTAAGAGGGTCTAGGAGAAGGAGCAATTACCAGAACCATGAGAGCACTATAACAAGGTTTATAATTTTGGGGAATATTAGGGAAATATAATAAAATAAAATCTCCTGGGACACCTGGGTGGCTTGGTGGCTTAAGCATCTGACTTGGTTTCAGCTCAGGTCATGATCTCAGGATTGTGAGATCAAGGCCCACTGGACCTGGAGCCTGGTTGGTATTCTCTCTCCCTCTCCCCACTCCAGGAAAAAATAAATCTCCAGACAACTTAGAAAATCTCTTAACAAAAGTAGAAAAGAAATAAAACTGTTTTACCATTAAATAAGCACTAAACTAGAATTTGATGTGGATCACAGGCAATCTGCTAAATGATTGTGAAGACAAATATAAATCTCACCCTTTTATAGCCAAACAGACACAATCCACTAAATACATGTTCTCAAGAAAGACAATAACTACTCCTCAAGTAAGAGGACTTGATAGCATCATTTGTCCCAGATAGTTCATCCTCATTTCACCTGATATTTGTAATGACCATCTGTGTTAATTAATTGGCTTTACACAAAGGAAAGATAAACTTCTCATACCTGTATAAAAGGAGATAGTTTTGCAACTTGAAGCAAAGTGTCCACTGAAGTTAGGCTTCTATTCTCCCACATTTCAAATAAATGGCTCAAAAGTCCTTGAGAAAGACATGCCTGGGTTATAAAGCTGGCAAGAGCCTTATTTAGCTCTTAAAACGATTTACATACATTTCAGAGATAGAAAAATAACTTACACGTTTCTAAAGTAAATACTTTAAGAAAGGGAGGGAAAAGAAATGTCTTCTCTTATTTTCAACAGGGAAAATTAAGCCTCTTATTTTTATCTTGTATTTGCCCTTACAGTAGCAGGTTGGAGTAAACACACAGTGACTTGGTGAAGAAGCCAGAAAAATCAGTATCTTGACCTCATTCTTCTTATAATTTTTAGATCTTCTATCAGTGCCTCCCTACCAGTGCCTTAGCCTGGGTTTTCTAAAAGCAAAGACTGAAACAATTACTCATCTGCAGGTATTTTTAGTAGGTGACAATGAGTGTGAAGGAGGAATAGGAAAGAATGAAATAAGACAGGATGTAAAGTCAGAACAAGTGTTGTATTACCGAGTTTGATTCCCCCAGAGACAGCTGAAGGCTGATCCTTCTTAAAACTTCTCAGGAACATAAAGAATGACTTTAGATATGTCAACCAAAGATTATCAGGGAAAAACATTCATCCATCTTGTCCAATTCCCTATTGTTTAAGGTTAGTGCAGCGGCATTAAAAATAAGTGAATCAAAGCCTATAGGTTAAGTGTTCAGGTGAAGCTGAATAGAAGAATGTGAAGCTGAACTCAAAGAGTAATTGATGGTCTTATATTGGACATATCCAACTAGAAACTGGAGAAAGGAAGTCAGTTGATGCCGTTCATATTGGGTGACCTCTTGGGTCATGAAGTAGGGTGGACAAGGATAGAGAATCAATCTGGAGGTGCAAGTGGAAAATATTCAGTACACCTCCTTTTTTAAAAATATTTTATTTATTTATTCATGAGAGATACAGAGAAAGGCAGAGACATAGGCATATGGAGAAGTAAGCTCCCTGTGGGGATCCTGATGTGGGACTTAATCCCAGAACCCTGGGATCATGATCTGAACTGAAGGCAGATGCTCAACCACTGAACCATCCAGGCACCCCAATACACTTTGAAGTCTTCTCTTTAAAGGCTACTCTCAAAATGGTAGCCAGAATTATCTTTTTAAAAACCTAATGGAGTCTGCTAGTCATTTCTCTGGTCACAACCCTTTCTATTTGCCATACTCCACTTCATGTTTTTTTCCACAGCACAAATTGAAAATCAAGTTTGTTAAGGAAGCAGATAGGTTGTCAGTTGGTAATATACAGAGAATAATTGCACTGTGCTAAACTAAAATACTGTATAAATATTTGAAGCATGAATATTGCACTGAAAAGCATATTTGAACATAGAATTAAGTTGCTGTTACTATGTAGTTTTGTATCTTGGAAAGTATGAAAAGTATTATTAATCAGCTCTGGAATGCTAGATTAAGCAGATATTAAATAGTAAAAAAAAAAGGAGTACAATCTTAGCTTAAAACTAAGAGAATCTGTGATGTCTTCTTATTAATATTTACCTTGACTGTGAGTGACATTTAAAAAAAATTATTCACTTACTGAAAGACTCTATATAATTCTTTAACTTTGAATCTTTGTTTAATACTATGTTCTCACCATGAATGGTTAAATTATTTTCAAATTCTTCTAGGAATATCTACTGTGTAAAAACAATTTCCTTATTCATTCTATAGATATTTGTTCATCACTGTGGTAGATAAAGGGATTTCAAAAATACAAAGATGGAATGTAATTCCATCTCTCAGTGAACTCTCAGAACAGGATAAGCTATATAGTCTGTAAAATGTTAAAATGCAGGTATAAACTAGTGTGATATAAATACACGGGGCAGAAAATCTAATTCATTCTTCTGGAATGAATTCTAGAACTCATATATTGCTTCCAAGAAGAGATAATTTATTCACATGGATCTTGAAAGTCTAGCAGGATATAGCAGAAGGAAAGGTGAATACACAAGCACAGAGATTTGAGAGATAATGGTTTATTCTGGAAGCTACTGTTAGTGCAGCAGAATATTGAAAATGAAGAAAGGCTTATGATGGATATGAGACCAAACAGTAGGAGTCATAGTACACAAGCTTTAGCTGTTTCTTTAGAGTTACTCTTCATCCTGAAGATGACGATTAGCTACTGAAACCTCTTTAACAAGCAGCTATTATTGCCAGATTTATCCTTTAAAGAAAAAAAAAAGTATTCCTAACATGAAGTACTAGTCTGACTGCAAAGCAACTGGTGCTAGGAAGATCAATTGGAAAGCTATTGCCATCTTTCTTATTTTTTTAATTGCCATCTTTAGAAGGAGAAATTTAAGTGCCTGAATTAAATGTCTGGTGATGAAAAGGGAAAAGAGTGAAGGACTTCTTGAGTTACCTAATAGGTAAGATCTATTAAACTCGGTAAATCCAGGAAACTGGCATGAGGGAGTAGGAACAATCTAGGAAGCTCCTTGTCTCCCAACTTATGTGAGTGGATGCATTGGCCTCCTTACATGTAAGGATGCATTCCTCAATGTAAGAACTTGGATTGGGTAGGAAAGCTGAGAGACAAGCTAGGGCTTCAATTATCTAACATCACTGTAGAATAAGCCTCCTGGTGGCACAAAACAATCAACATTCTTTTATGGCCATGGACTCTGTGGATAAGGAATTCAGAAAGGGCATAGCAGGAATGGCTTGTATCTGTTCTATGATGTCTGTGGCCTCAGGTGGGAAAGACTTGAAAGGCTGGGATGACTGGAACACCTAGTGTCTGGAATCATCTGGAGCAATTTTTTTTTTTTTTTTTTTTTTGGTCTCAGTACTCTTTGACATGTTTATAAAATTTATTGAGGATCAAAAAGCAGTGTTCATGTAGATTATAACATTGATATTCACCATATTAAAAATGAAAACAAATTTTAAAACTATCTTTAATTTATATAAAATAGCTATAATAAGCTCTTTGATATCATATATAACTTTATAAATAAAATAGTTATAAAAAATAAAAATTATAAAAAAATAAAAATAATAACTATTTTATCCAAAATAGATAAAATGTGAAAAGAGTTGGGCAGCCCAGGTGGCCCAGTGGTTTAGCACCACCTTCAGCCCAGGGCCTGATCCTGGAGATCCAGAATCAAGTCCCACATCGGCTCCCTACATGGAGCCTGCTTCTACCTCTACCCGCGTTTCTGCCTCTCTCTCTCTTTCTGTGTCTCTCATGAATAAATAAATAAAATATTTTTTTAATGTGAAAAGAGTGGCTTACTTTTATATTTTTTCAAAACCTTTTAATTTCGGACTTAATCAAAAACATCATTTCTCATATCTTGCGATGTCCAGTACTACAATATGTTGTTTTAATTGAAGTATACAAAGAAAATCTGACCTTATACAGATGTAAAGTTTGAAAAAGGAGGAATATTTTAAGAGCTTTTTCAGATAATTGAGGATATTTTCCTTCAATACTACACCAAATCTACTTTTTAAGAAAAGTATTTTCTTAAAGTTCAATTGCAGCATGGAATCTGAAACTGTATCTGTGAACTTTTTGCATGTGTTATGTTAAAATCCATTGATATATCTTGTACTTTGAATAGGTCTTTTACCTTTGAATGATTTTTATAGTGTGCACAGGTCTTTAGGAAAATATAGTTTCTCTGAGCTATGCAGATCTTGCAAATATGGATACATTTCATTATAAAAATAAAAAATATTTATTAACATCATCACCTTTGTCATTAGAAAAGTCTCAGGAAGCCATTAAGTGGATAGGGGCAGATAAAAACTCAAAATTTATCATTGACAATCAATATTGTCAATGTATTTCTTGGAAATGATTCTTCTTTTTTTGAGAAAATATTTTTCAGAAACCTAATGATGAGTACCCATAGTTTTTTCAGTCATTTAGTCATTCTTATGGTGTTGCATGAAAGAAGAACCTAGTTCAGCCCACAGTTCAGTCGTACCAGTGCTTTTCCTTGAGACAAGCGTCATAGTTTTTAGTATGAAGCAATGTAGTTTAGGCATATTTCCCATCCTGTCATATAGAATATTAAAAAGATGAGTACTAAATGATTCTGATGATAAAATTAATATTTTTTTCTGCATAGCCACAGATATTCTTAAGTGAAAAAGACTTTTTTTTTTCCTGTAAGTGTATGATGGTGAAGAATTTAGAGTTGGTATGGTGCTTCTGCCTTGATTCATGCTAAGACATCAGAGAGTTTTTGTGCCACTTCAAATATCAACACCATATAAAAGGCAGCCAGGTGTTAGTATTATTAAGAAAATTGTTTTGAACTCACAGAGCCCTTGAAAGAATCTTAGGGGCTCTTAAGAGGTCCATGGGCTAAACTTTGTGAACCACTGATTTTCATTTATATAATTGAGCTGCAATGATTGAGCTGAATGATTTGAAAACTTGCTCAGCTGAGAAATGATTCAAGTTGGCTTCTCTGTCTGTGTACCTGGGTTTCTTTGTAGCATGATAGCTTCAGAGTAGTTGGACACCTTAAATAGAATCAGTGAATGTTACAACAAGCAAGGCAGAAGCTAAATGGCCCTCTATGATTTAACTTCTGAAGTGAAGTAGCATAATTTTTATCATTCTCTATTGTTTAAGTAGTCACACACTTGAGGGCAAGAGGCATATACCTCCACTTCTCAATGGGAAGAGAACTAAAGAATTATCAGCCATGTTTTAAAATTTCCATAGACTGAGTTTGGCCATAAATTATTTACGTTCCTTCAAAGACTTCTATCAAAATCTTATCCCATCAGAAAATCAAGTCCAAGATGCAGAATCTTATCTTATCTAAATCAGGTGTAGGTGTGAATGAGCATCCATGAGTATGGTTCCTTAGTATGATTCCTCTTGATTTGAAGACTTATGCCCTAAAGAGACCTGTTCCATGATGACCCAGCATGCAATAATTATCAGACATATGACATCATTAAAAAACAAACAAAATTTAAGTAAATTTGAAGGTCAATTTTCCTTTATTAAATGATTTATGAATCAGGCAGCATTACATTTAGTAAGTAGAGAGGAGCTCCAGAGGAGTTGTACAAAATGAAAGATTTTTATAGAAATAAAGGTGGGACAACTAAGTTATTAGCTAAAGAAAAGGATTGTTTCAGGCAAGGTTTCTTTTCCTTAGGGGGGAGAAAAGAGAATCTCATCATGCAGATTATCTCCTCTGCCTTTGGGGGAATGGAGAGGGCCCAGTGGTAGACTCACTCATCAGAAAATCGCTGACCAACTGGTGAAAACTACATTTTATGGGGGTTAGAGATTGAAACTGCAATTCCCTTATGTATTAAGCCCAAGTTTGGGGACTAGGGCCTCAGTGATGCCACTCTGGGCTTGTACTTTTCTATTTAACACCAGCGTAGTTGATATTTCCATTTAAAAAGAGGGGAAATGGGAGGCATACAACAGTCACACATCATGAGTAATGCTGAAACTTAAAGAGGTGACACTTAAAATCATCTCTGAAAGATGAGTAAAAATTAACTTTAAAATGTGCGCTAATACACAAAAAAATGAACAACATCATTACTTGTCAAGAAGATGCAAATTAAATCAGTGAGTGAGGTGCTTGGATGTCTCAGTGAGTTAAGTGGCTGACTCTAGGTTTCAGCTCAGGTCATGATCTCAGGGCCGTAAGATGGAGCCTGCTTAAAATTCTCTCCATCTTCCCTCTGGCTGTCCCCTTGGCTCTCCACTCCCTCTCTCAAGACCAAACAAAAAACCCTATACACAATGCCAAGCATTGGTGAGGATAGAGAGCCACTGTACTTCCATTCACTGTTGTGAGTGTAAACTGTTAAAACCACTTTCAAAAACTGGTAGTATCTTCTTAAGATGGACTTACATACCCCTGATGACCCAAAAATTCCTCTTTTAGGTAAGAACCCAATAGAAATGCCTACATATATTCACCATGCAAAAGAATGTTCAGAGCAGCATTACTTGGTAATTTTCTAGACTTGAAACTACCCAAATGTGTATCAGTAATAGAAAGGATAAGGAAAATGGGTTACATTTTTTATAGTGTTATGCTATAAAGAAATAAAAATGAACTACAACCACATTTGAAAATATGCTTGAAATTTACAAACATAATGAAAGAAGCCCAACATTAAATAGTACATTCTGTATGATTCCATTTGAATAAAGTTCAAAAACAAGCAAAAAAAAAATATGTGAACTGTTCCCATATTGGTGCTATACACTCAAGCATGGCTCAACATGGCATTTTTATTTTTTAATATAAATCTAAAACAACCCAGAAGTATATGCCTTTATCGTAATCTTACACATCAAGCAAATGTAGAGGGGAAAGATTTTCTTCCTTTTCCATTGCAAAAGTAGCCATTACTGTAATTTCATCCTTATACAACTAAATCTGTATGCAGCAGTATTGCCATGATGGTATTGGTAAGCACACATATGCTCACATGAGTGATTATTCCTCATCATTTGATCTCTTCCATAAAAAGAATAAAAGTTACTGTTGAAATAAATAAGAATAAGGAACACGGCTTATGGTTATGGGCCTAGTGCCTATGATTAAATATTTAACAAGGTTCCATTGGAAGCCTGCATTTTCAGGGATTTATTGTTCTGATATAAAATTCACTGGGATTAAACTAGGCAGACAGCAACTTTTTATTTTCTAAATCTAGTTTAAATTGGTTTGCCTGTTTTATGTTATGAGAGTTTAAAGGGAAAAAAAAAAAACATGGTATTCCTTTCTTCCATTATATCTGAGCTTCTTTTACTCAGTGCTTGTCTGAATTTAAAAAGTAATAATAATAAAAAAAAATAAAAAGATAGTTTTATAGACATGCATTTCATGATGGAAAAGAAGAGTGTGAGATAAGTTTCTGGTAATTGGATGGGTTTTCAACTAACCATATTTGCGTCTTTTTTGCCAAGAATTGTGTGCCATGTGTAAACTGGGGCTTATTGTGTGGGATAAAGTATTTAGTACTGTTTCTGCTCTCCATCAATTGATTTTATCTCCACGAGTAAGTTGATTGATCTTTCCTTTTTTGGGTATTTGTAACTCCTGGCTTTTAATTTAACTTAGCAATAGAAAAGATATTTGTAATAGTATGGATTTTTTTTTTTGTTTTACTCAGAAATTTAACACTTTTATGCAGTGTCCTTCTTAAATGACTAATTCCAATTGCTCTAAAAAAAAAAAACGATTTTCCCCTTTCATTTTAAATAAAAACTGTAAACTAAACAGGACAATGAAAGAGCATCTTGACAGTTATTATTTATAAAACATGGGAGCAAATAGAGGAAAATGAAGAATATGATTAGAGTGTATATAGACGTCACTAATGCTCACTGACTAGAGGTGAGTGCTCACTCTGTTTGGAAGTATAAATTTAATATATAATAATAATTTCATGCACAATTATGAAGCTCAATACACTAGAAATTTTATCAGAAAAGGAAATTAGAAAGCTGAAATAGATTAAATATAAAGGTAGATCACTTGAGAAGATAAGGAAAAAGAGTGAAGGAATCAAGTTCATTCTAAAAATTTGGGCTCGGATACCCATTAAGATAGTAGTGAAAAAGGATACAGGAAAAGAAAATAAGGAGACAGCTAAATGAGGAAGGAGGTGGTGGATGGAATTTGTTTGCCAGAAAGACTATCGTGTGCAGCCAATCTGTAACAGGAAAACTGGAAATGAAACTTGGGAGAGGTCAAGACTGAAGACGTTGAGTTGGAAGTCACCTGTGCAGAGGTGACATAATATTAATTATAGAGCAGAGCATGAAATGAATTTGTTCACTCTAGAATGCCTGTATTAAGGTTGGGAGGAGAAAGAGGAACTGGAAAAACTACAAAATAAGTTCATTGAAGAACAAGGAGAGTTGAGAAAATAAAAAATGTGTTCAAGGATATGCTACCATAAATCTGTAAGGTAGGTTGGCGTAGATGTGTGGAACATATTCTGTAGACAACAGACTCTGCTGGGTGATGCCAAATATAGAATGATGAAAACAATTTAGTCCCTTATTTAAAGAACCTTATAATGACAATTAGAATCACAAAATAAAGATCTTCTAGACACAGTTACTTTATAGAAATCATTTGATGAAGACAACATTAGAAGACATAGCAGGAGAAATATTAGATTTGAAAATGAGTTAGGGTTTACTCTTTTTAAATGCATAGTTTGTAAACCTATTCTCCTTATAGCAGATGTGAATTTCATATACAATTTCCTGAGTCAAAGCATTTTTCCACTTGGCTTTAGGGGAGATAATTGAATGCAAAGATCAGCTGAACTCTGGAGGCAATTAACATCTGATTTAAATTTAGTCTTCCATGGAGTTTGGGTGATTAGACTACCACTTAAGCAGGAATATGTCCATCGGATATCCAGGGGACAAGCACACCTGTTATCACTACAGCCGGTTTGCAAATGCCACTGCTGCTTCATATAAATAAAGAATGAAATGGATAAAAAGCATTTCAAAAGTTTATGATGATGTCACTGTAGGATGTTTTAATGATTTGCACATTTCTTCAGAAATTAATACAGTGTATTTGTTAAAATGACACAGTAACATTTAAAGAAAACATGCTCAGCGAGTAATTGAGTCATTATGGAATGTAACATTCATGTACAAATTAGAGTGTTTTTCCTTATTATGGCTATAAAACCTTTGTCTTACAGAAAATGAGTGAGCAGGCTGGAAAATGAACACTACAAATGAACAGTTGGATATTACTTATAAAAATGATGCAAAAAATATAGAAAATGGATTTCTTTTAAAAAGAGTTAATAATAGGAGCACCTGGGTGGCTCAATCAGTTCAGATAAGTGTCTGCTTTAGCTCAGATCATGATCCTGGGGTTCTAGGATGGAGTCCTGCATCCAGATCTCTACTCAGCAGGGAGTCTGCTTCTCCCTTTCCCTCTCCCTCTGCTCCTCCCCCTCCACTCATGCTCTCTCTCTCAAATAATTAAATAAAAATCTATTTTAAAAAAACATGGGGATCTATGGGTGGCTCAGTGGTTTGGCGCCTGCCTTCGGCCCAGGGTGTGATCCTGGAATCCTGGGATCAATTTCCCACATAGGGCTCCCTGCCCGATGAGCCTGAGGGAGCCTGCTTCTCCCTCTGCCTATGTCTCTGCCTCTCCCTCTGTGTCTCTCATGAATAAATAAAATCTTAAAAAAAAAATAGACCTCAATCTGAATTCAATTCCGCTAAAACCAAAGTCTGTAGGGTTTTTAAGAACCTCAATGAGAGGAAGATCGTAGGTCATTTGTTCGCCAATTGAGTTTATTCAGGGGAAAGTAAACTTTCTCATATCTTTATGACAGGAGATAATTTAATAACTTGAAGCAAGAAGCTCTGTAGAAGTTAGTTCCTACCCTCCCACAAACTGAGAAATAGAGGTGCTATCTTCCTTAATGATTACATTGCAAATAGATAGTTCCCAGATCCTTAAGAAAGACATCCCTGGGCTATAAAACTGGTAAGAGGTGTTAAGATTTACATCTTAAATAGGTAGAGGAGATTTATAACTACAAGTTTTCTTTTTTTAAAAAAATATTGATTTATTCATGAGAGACACAGAGAGAAGCAGAGACATAGGCAGAGGGAGAAGCAGGCTCCCTGCAGGGAGCCCGATGCAGGACTCCATCCCAGGACCCCAGGATCATGCCCTGAGCCGAAGGCAGACATTCAACGGCTGAGCCACCCACGCATCCCAACTACAAGTTTTCTAAAGTAAAAGCTCTAGGGAAAGGGAAGTCAGTAAATGCTTCTAGAGTCTGGAAGAAGCCAGTCTAAATGTTAATGAAGCTAAGGGAAACATTTTAATGCCTTCTTTGTCATCAGGAACCACACATTCATAAGGATGCAGCACCTCAAATGTTCCTAAAGGGAATATTTCTTTAATGAAGGAATGAATCAAAAATCAGGATATTGATCGAATATTGCTGCTATTACATAAAGCAATGTTTCTCACTCTTTTCCCAAATTATGACACATAGATATTTGAATGACTCTATGGATTAAATCAGCTCACAGTTAAATTAGACCTACTGAGCGTCCATAGGCCCTACCCAACTACCCTGAGGTGGAACATCTTAGCACCCCTACGGTTTCTATCAAAAGTATAGGGTAGTGATAACTTTTTTTTTTTCATTTAAAAAGGTCATGGTTGGAATGCTTAAACTTGATATCCATGGGTATTAGTCCAACTTCTAAGAGGCAGTGAACTCCTTAAGCAGCCAGAGCACCAGGGTTAGTAAGGTTGCCTCACCATACAGAATTTATAACTAGATCCTATACTTAACAGAAGGGGATACAATTTATGTAGTACAAAAAGAGAAAACTGTTCCCAAGTAACACTCCTGGATATATTCTTAAGTTTTTTACTTGACCTGATATTTAGATTTTCTTTCCTACTGGACTTCCAGATGCAGGACTATTGTTCCTTTTCCCTTTACCATAGTCATTGGAAAATGTCTTTGACTATAGAATGATACTGGGATGAGACAATTGATACCTGAATTCACTAGTTCACATGTGATTGAACCTTCCATGAGATTTCCCAATAGCTATTCCTCAGTATTCCTTACTTAGAAGAATAAGTAGCAGAAATGAACTTGCAAGTTAATGGAAATAACAATTATTTTCCTCATCACTATTACTCCTTTGTAAGTAGAATGATGCCTCAACTATTCATCTTATTATTAGACCTCACTTTTCCTCCTCCAGTCTGGCTTCTTCATATCCACCCAAACACCTCTTCTGGTCCACACACTATCTGCTCGAGCTACGCATAGATCCTCATGTGTACTTACACAGTCTTAAACCGAAGGCTTTGTTTTTCCTGAAACATTTTGCCCTTTCCGGCAGCCTATCCAAATGCCAACCATAACTCAACACCTAGATTCACCTCCTTCATTAAGCTTTCTTTTATCGCTCCATCTTTCACTTATCTCTTCTTCAAATGTTCATTGGCTGTGACTGCCTATAGAATTTGTTTTAACATTTCATTCAACATTGACAGAAGGCAGATTATGATGTTCCATAGGTTTATGTTATGTCTTCAGAACGAGTTTTTTTTTTCTAGAAGACTTTAGCATTTCTTTGTCTTCTCATCACAGTAGGATTTTGATGCATACCTCTTAGAAGAAAACAGATAAGTCAATGACATCACAATAGACTTACTTTAGAATTTAGCAATAACAGTACTGTGATGAATAGTCTTAAATTTTAAAAAAATAAAATGGTCTTTCTATTCAGCATAGGGCAACATTAATACTGAGCTATGTTCAAACAAAATTGATCTGTTTAAGTACCCTGATTATTAAAAAAAAATCTATATGGCTAAATCAAATGTGATTACAAAACAGAATTCAATACGCCTAATAATGTTCTGTGAAGATGTAAACACAATTTCTTCTTCTTCACTATTTATCCATTTGTTATGTGAAATTATTATTCTCTTCCTATTAATATGAAGTATGTCCTTTTCTTTGTTGGCGAGGATGTCAGATGTCTGGCTATAAATTTTGGGATGGGAACTCTGACTACTGTCTATCCAAGATGTTCAAACAAGTAAGATAAGGAATAGACCAGTCTGCCTATTTCCTCACCTCTTTCAATGACTGAGTAAAGCTAAGTTTTGCTCCCTGATATCAATGACCTATAAATATGCTTTAAAGATTGCAAATTAATCCATATCTCGTATCTTACTATCATTTTTTATCCATATCAAATCCACCATGAATTGGTATATCTGTTATGCTCCTTTTAAAATTAATTTCAAATTACATGCTATCTATCCACACTGTAGCTTTTAAAGAAAATCATTTTTTAATTATGCTAGATTAATGATTGCAATATTTCCTAGTTAAGAATTTCATTTGCTCAGAATGGAAATTAAATTATAAGTTAAAACGAACATCTTGTGTTTTATAGAGAAAAGGAGTCTTAGTTTGGTAACATTAGTCTTTGGGATATATTGAAAGGCCTTATAACAGACACTGAATATTAAAATGTGCTCTTATTAATATCACTATTATTACTGTTTTTACCATCAATATGGCATTTAAGAACCTTCTTTTTTTTTTTTTTTTTTAATTTTATTTATTTATGATAGTCACAGAGAGAGAGAGAGAGAGAGGCAGAGACACAGGCAGAGGGAGAAGCAGGCTCCATGCACCGGGAGCCTGACGTGGGATTCGATCCCGGGTCTCCAGGATCGCGCCCTGGGCCAAAGGCAGGCGCCAAACCGCTGCGCCACCCAGGGATCCCGGCATTTAAGAACCTTCTTAATAAATTTGTAAATGTTTTGATCTATCAAAATTGTTACTTTCCATAATAGTATTGATTGTGCTCTTAAACATTCCCGAATTTTGATAGTTTTCAATTAGAATAGAAATACTATAAAAGAAATATTCCCTTGATTACTCTTGCTCCAACTGAGACTTTTTCTGAATATACTGGGATCATACTCGAGGATAAGTTGACAATTTCTTTTGGTAGAAAACAAAGATATCATAGCCAAGTTTTCTTAAACTTGTACGAAAACTTTTCTAAAATTAAATCTTTCTGTGCATACAACAATAATATCTAACCAGTTTATTTCCAACTTCTCTTTATCAAGCTTATTTATGATTGATCTATATGAAAATATGATCCAAATATCCACATTAATAGATAGTAAATGTAGGTGGTGTATGTTATTGAGATTTTTAAAATGTTAATTTGGAAATTGGTAATATTTACTTTGACTTTTTAGGCAAAGAGAATTGAGATTGGTCTATAGGCAGGTAATTTGGACATTTTATCTGTGTGTTAGACTTGACTATTTTCTGAAGAAAACCTCAATTTATGCCTGAGACTTAGTACAGAAATGATGTAGACTATCTCGTCAGATATCAGGTCATAATATATTTATATGAGCATGTCACTGTTTTCTTCACTCACAGTATGGTCTTGCCTTCAGTTGGCAGCAAAGGTAAGCTGCACTCCAGGCTTTAGCACAAAATAGAACCTCTGACTCTGAATGTCTGAAGTGATTATCAGTGAGGATGCCCACTCAGTTCACTGGATCATCTTATGATTATTTACTTATTTAATTCATTGTTCCAGTTTTCCTAAACCATCAGAAAGGCTTGTGGAAAATTTGTCTGAAGTGTTGACTATGTATCACCTTGCCTTGAAAAGAATGCTGTGTGTTTAATGCAGGATTGTCTTTATTTTGGACACATGGAAGATATTTTTGGGTCTCAGTTCAAAAAAAAATCAGGATATTTTTTAAAATGTGGGAAATAGTAAAAGCTTATTATAACTGACCTTGTTCACCTTTTAACTTTGCTTTTAGGAAGCTAAGAGAAAATTGCCTATTTCTAGCAACTTGTGGGATAGATTACTATATATCCTCCTAACATTTCCTGAGAGAGTTTTGTTTCTACATCCTCAGTTTTACTTTGACTTGATTTCCACATCTATTTGCTTTCTCTAAATTCTTTGGAAACAAGACATCATTCAACAAAATAATTATTTAAAATACTTCGGAAACTCCAAAGTGAATCAAAACTTAGCTTAGAAAAGAAGGAAGCATCAATGCTAATTAAGAGGAAGAAAGAAGGATCAATGACATCTGTGGAGTTCAAATCATGACAGGCATTCTTCTAAACATGTATAGTTTCAGTTATCACCACAACCATGTAAACTATTATAATATCACCTGTTACTACTGAAAACTTATTCTTCTGAGTATTCATTTAATTTCTTTATATATATTTTAAAATTTAACCTAATAGTCTTCTGAGGTAGGCAGTAGGATTATCCTACTAAGGTTCAAATAGGGTAAATAACCTTGACTGAGATGGTACAGCTAGTATCTAGAGAAACAAGGATCCATACCCAGATGTTCCAGCTCCAGAACCTTTAATCTTAGCATGCCATGCTTTTCCTTATTATCTCCCATTTAATCAGTAAGGAAACTGGTCCTCTAAATATGTAACTAATTTTATATAGCCCACGTGTGTTGGAGCTTAGCTTCAGAGCCAATCTATTGGCAATGGAATCTGTGCTGTTATCCTCTATATCACTCTGCCTTCCAAACACATGTTATATTCCTGGAATTACTCTATGCCAATGTTTCAAAAATACCTTTCCATGAAACTTTAGCTAATGTAGTTATTTGAGTAAAGGCTTCCCAAGGTAAAAGAAATTTGGGAAATATTGAGTTAAACAGTTATCTGCACCTAGGAATAACTCAGAACCCTTAGTGTACTAATGCATTTTCCAAATACACTTGACAATGAGTCGTTTTTATTTAACTGTCTTCCAAGATGAGTAACCTATTTTGAAACCACTATTTTTTTTTTGCTACATTTCAGATTATTTTATGTTTCTTACGACCTAGTGAGTTCTCAGGGGTTTCATGAGGATCATACATAGAGTATCAAACCTATCTTTGGTTTGGAGTAATCAAACCTAGCACAAAAGGCAATAATTTGAAATATGTGAAGATTAGTCAGATGTCGTGATTAAGCTAATTGAATGATCTGTTAATAGATCATTTTCTGATATTTATTTAGTCATTAAAATAACAAGAGTGTAATAAATTTTAAAGATTAAATTATTTTGCTTGTATGTTGAAAGGACAAAAAAACATTTACTAATGAAGCAATTCTCAAAGGGTGTAATAAAGGCTTTCTACAGAAATAAACTGTCGTAGTACATGAAAAACAGAGAAATAATCTTCATTATGTAAGCCAAATTGTATTTCACCTATACAAATGGGTATTTCCCTTGAATCATCTAAATTTTCTTTTATTTCTTCTTTAAATTTAAGCCAGTGTCCTTTGGTCAGGCTTCTTATGAAGCTAAACTAATTATCTCAACAGTTTAAAAATATTCTTTGATAAGAACTCATTTATTTAGAAATACCAAATACACAAAAAAGAGCTTACTTAAATTTCACATAATAATACTTGATTGTAAAGAGAGAGCAAAAGAAAGAGGAAAAGGCAGAATGCTGATTGAATTTAAACTGGGAGATATTTTCTTAAAAAGTTTATGATTTCCTGGCTTACTACTTTTAACAACTACAGACTAAAATATAAGTTGGTATTAGTAAAATCAACTGAGTTATTAAAAAAATAAGATGTATAAGTAACTAATATTGTAGAATTGTATTTCATAATATTAAATTTCCAGGTTAAAAAAATTCCAGGTTATTTCATTAATTTTAAACTTCCTGTACAATGAGAAACATGCAAACAACACTTAATTCATCACATACCCTGAATCAATAGGGTTCAAATTAATTTTCTCTAGAAATGTTTTAGCTCTCATATTCTCTGGACAAAATCTTTTGGTAGTAAATTAAATGGATGTTTCATCTGACCCACTGATGTCTTAGATTAATGGAACCATACTAATTCTATTTAATTTGTATATGAATTTAATTGTATCTTCCCTGGGCCTCAGTTTTCTCTATTATGAAATGGCAATAGTTTTATGAGAATTGTCTTAGAATTATATTGCCACGTAACAAATTACCACAAACTTAGTCACCATTTGTTCTATAGGTGAGACATCTGGACACAGCGTGGCTCAGCTGGTTAGGGCCTTACAAAGCCAAAATCAGGATGTTAGCTAGCCTGGGCTACTGCTAGAGATCTGGCTAAGAACCTCCTTCTAGGCTCATTCAGGCTGTTGACAAAACTCAGTTCTTCTCAGCTATAGGGTTTCACAACTTTCAGTGCCTGGACCCCTTAATCTTCAAAACCAGCAGCAGTGCTTTAGGCCTTCCCCTATGCTTTAAATCTCTCTGACTTTCTCTCTCTTTCCTCTTCTGTTTTTTTTTTTTCTTTTTCAATTAATAGAATAATACTTGTTAGAGCAATTTTAGACTTATAGAAAAATTAGGAGGTAGTGCAGAGAATCTCCATATGTTTTCCTTCCTCCCAGTTTCCCCATTTATTAACATCTTGTATTAGTGTGATACATTTGTTACAATTAATGGACCAATATTATTGCCATTTATTATATAGTTATTTTTATTAACTGGCCTATGGATTACATTAAGGTTTAGTATTTGTATTGTAGTATTCTTTTGTTTTGTAGTATTCTATGGGGTTTTACAAATTCATGTCACGTATCTATCATTACCATATCATGTAGAATAGTTTCACCTCTAAAAAGAAAAAAAAAAAATCCTGGGCTTCACCTATTCATCCCTCTCCTCTTTTATCCAAACCCCTGGTAACCAATGATCTTTTTACTGCCCCCATAGTTTTGCCTTTTCCAGAATGTCAGAATGTTGAAATCATAGTTTGTAGCTTTTTTGGATTGGCTACTTTCACTTAGTAATATGCATTTAAGGTTCTTCTCTGACTTTTCATGGCTTGACAGCATGTTTCTTTTCAGTGATAAATAATATTCTGTTGTCCAGATGTACCAAAGGTTGTTTAACCATTCACTTACTGAAGGACATTTTGGTTGCTTCCTGATTTGGGCAATTATAAAAATAATCTCCAATTATTTAGATGGTCTAAATGTCTGTGTACGAGTTTTTGTGTAGATAGAAATTTCCAATTCATGTGGGTAAACTGGGTAGAATGATTGGTGGATTATATGGTAAAAAATATGTTGCGTTCAGTAAAAAAAAAAAACCACCAAACTGTCTTCCAAAGTTGCTGCATCATTTTGCATTCTCACCAACAATGAATGAGAGTTTCTATCCCTCCACATACCACCAGCATTTGATATTGTCAGTGTTCTGGATTTTGGCCATTCTAAAAGCTTGTAGTGATATTTCATTTTTGTTTAATTAATATCTCTGTAACAACATATAAAGGGGGAACATTTTCCATAACCCTATTTTCCATCTGTATATCTTTTTTGACAAGGTGTCTGTTAAGACCTTTAACTCATTTTTAATAAGTTTTTTTATTACTGTTTTAAGAGTTACTTGTTTATTGTGAATAATAGTCCTTTGTCAGATATGTCTTTTGCAAAGATTTCTTTCCAGTCTTTGGTTTGTCTATTTTCTTGAGCCTTTCACAAAGCAGATATTTTTAATTTTAATGAAGTCTAGTTTATCAATTATTTATCCAATGGAGCATGCCTTTGGTGTTGTACTTAAAAGTTATAAATAAATAAATAAATAAATAAATAAATAAATAAATAAACAAACAGACAGATAAATGTTATCACCATACAGAGGCACCTGGGTGGCTCAGTTGGTTAAATGTCTGACTTGACTTCGGCTCAGGTCATGATCTCAGACTTGTGAGAATGAGCCCCATGTTGGGGTCCTGCACTGGATATGGAGCCTGATCAAATTCTTTCTCTCCCTCTGCTCCTCTGCCTCTTAAAAAAAAAAAAAAAAATTAACATCATACTCAAGGTCATCTAGGTTTCCTCCTATGTTGTCTTCTAGGAGTTTTACAGTTTTGTGTTTTCCATTTAGGTCTGTGATTCACATTGAGTTAATTTTTGTGAAGAGTGTAAAATTGTGTCTAGACCCATTTTATTGCATGTTGATATCCAATTGTTCTGGCACCATTTGTTGAAAATATTCTCTTTGATCCATTGCATTGCATTTGCTCTTTTGTCAAAGACCAGTTGACTCTATTTATGTGAATCTCTTCTGGGCTCTCTATTCTGTTCCTTTGATCTATTTGCCCATTCCATTGACACTACCACACTGTCTTGAGTACTGTAGCTTTAGAGTGAGTCTTGAAGTTGGGTAGTATCAGCCTTCCAACTTGTTCTTCTCCTTCAATACAATGTTGGTTTTCTGACTCTTTTGCTTCCCTCTATAAACTTTAGAACCTGTTTCTCAATATTCACAAAATAACTAGCTGGGATTTTTTTTTTTTTTTATGATAGTCACAGAGAGAGAGAGAGGCAGAGACACAGGCAGAGGGAGAAGCAGGCTCCATGCACTGGGAGCCCGACGTGGGATTCGATCCCGGGTCTCCAGGATCGTGCACCCTGGGCCAAAGGCAGGCGCCAAACCGCTGTGCCACCCAGGGATCCCTAGCTGGGATTTTTATTGGGTTTGTATTGAATCTATAAATCAAGTTGAGAAAAACTGACCTCAAGACAATATTGAGTCTTCCTACCCTTGAACATGGAATATTTCTCCATTTACTTAATTTTTCTTTTATTATGTTCATCAGAGTTTTGTAGTTTTCCTCATAGAAAGTTTTGTATATTTTTTTAGATTTATACTTCAGTATTTCAGGTTGGGGGATGCTAATGTAAGTAATATTGTGGTTTTAAATTCAAATTCTATCCATTGCTGTATATGGGAAAATAATTGAATTTTCGTACATTAATCTTGTATCCTGGAATCTTGCTTTAATCACCTATTAGTCCCAGGATGTATTTTGTCATTTCTTTCAGACTTTCTGTATAACCAATTATGTCATCTGTGAACAAAGATAGTTTTCTTTCTTTTCAATCTATATACCTTTTATTTCCTTTTCGTGTCCTACTGTATTAGCTAGAACTCCCAGTACAACATTGAAAAGGAATGGTGAGATTAGACATCCTTGCCTTGTACCTGATCTTCATGGGAAAGCTTCAAGTTTCTTGCTGTTATATAAGACATTTCTATAGGTATGTTTTAGATTTCCTTTATCAAGGTGAGAAAGTATCCCTTATATTCCTAATTTACTCTAATCTAGTATCATGAATAGATACTAGATTTTGTCAAATGCTTTTTTCTGCATATATTGATAAGATGATCTGATTGTCTTTCTTTTTTAGCCCCTATTATCGTGATGGATTTAATTAATTGCTTTTTGAATGTTGAACCAGCCTTTCATATTGAGAAAAATCCCAATTGGCCATGGTGTACAATTATTTTTATACATTATTAGATTCTGTTTGCTAATATTTTTGCATCTGTATTCATGAGAGATATTGGTCTGTAGTTTTCTTTTATTGTAATAATCTTTGTCTGGTTTTGATATTCGGGCAATGCTGACCTCATAGAATGTGTTAGGAAGTATTTGCTCTGTTTGTATTCTATGAAAGAGATGGTATAGTATCATTATGATTTCTTTCTTAAATGTTCATTAAAATTCACTAGTGAACTCATTTGGGCCATGTGCTTTCTGTTTTAGAATGTTATTAATTATTAATTCACCTTTTTAATAGCTGTAGGTTTATTCAGATCATCTATATCCCTTGCATGAGTTTTTGCAAATTGTGCTTTCAAGATACTGCTCCATTAGTATTTTGTTGTTCTTATCCTTTTAATGTCCATTAGATCTATAGTGGTGTCCCTTCTTTCAATTCTGATATTAATGATTTGTGTCCTCTCTTTTTTTCTTAGGTAGCTTGGCCAAAGGCTTATTGATTTTATTGATCTTTTCCTAGAACTAATGTTTTATTTCAATGATTTTTCTTTGTTGATTTCTTATTTTCAATTTCTTTGATTTCTGCTCTAATTCTTTTTTTTTTTTCTGCTTGCCTTGGATTTTATATGCTCTAGTTTTTCTAGTTTCCTAAAATGGAAACTTAGATTATTGATTTTGTATCTTTCTTCTTTTTTAATATATGTGTTCAAGTCTATAAATATGCCTCTGAACACTGCTTTCATTGTCTCCCACAAGTTTTTATAATTTTTGTTTTCATTTTCATTTGGTCCTCAGTATCTTTTATTTATTTTGATATTTCTTCTTTGACTAATGCATTACTTAAAAGTGTGTTGTTTAATCTCCACATATTTGGGGATTTTCCAGTTATTTTTCTATTAACTTTTAGTTTTATTCCATTATAATTTGTGAGCAGACATTGTATGATTCCTCTTTAAATTTGTTACTGTGTGTCTAGTGGCCCAGAATGTGTCCATTTTGGTGAATGTTTCACATAAGCTTGAAAAAAAATGCATATTCTGCTGCTCTTGGATAGAATGTTCTATAAATGTCAGTATATCCAGTTAATTGGTAAGATCATTAAGTTCAGCTCTCTGATGGTTCTCTTTTTATTATTTTATCTACAAATAATTAGTTTGCTCAATTTCTCACTCTCTCTTTCTTCTGAAACCCTATTTACTCATTATCTATTTGATATTGTCCCACAGACATCTGCTACTTTTTCTAATTCTTCAGTCTTCTATCCTTTAATATTTAGATTGGCCAATTTCTGTTTCTCTTTAAATTCACAGAACTGTTGCTCCACCCAGTATTCTGGAAGACGATACCAATAATTTCTGATATATTTTTCATTTTAATCATTATACTATTTCTTTCTATCTCTATGCATCCTTTTCTGTTAGATCCTTAACTTATCAATCACAGTTACTTTGAATGCCTTGCTTAATAATATTAACTTCTGGGCTATACATCTCCTGACTGATATTCACATTTTCCTGCATTTTTACATATGCTGTAATTTTTGGTTGCAAATCAGATGTGGTTGTAAATGAATAATAGAGAGGAAATAAAATAATATTTACCAGTAAATATTTACCCACTTTTCTGTTAGACTTTTAATGTATGAAGTTGAGTAAATCTAACCTGACATTGATTGGGTCTAGATATCTCTGCAGCTTTACTTGCATTCACTTTACCATGGCAGGCAAGAATTTTATGGGTGTAGCCATACAGTCATACTTTCCCTGCAACAGGGTTTGGATCTGAATATCAGCCAGAATTTGCATGTCTCTGTATAGCTCAGCTGCCAGCTTTCCAAACCATGGAAGAGTTCTACCTGCTTTATCGTTTGGTTGCCAATTTTGGGGACAATCTGTTTGCCACCCAATTCTGCTCTCCAGTTTTCTGGCCTTCAGGTGATTTCTATTCTCCTGCTACCTAGACATCACTCTTTGGAAAACATTTGTTGTGCATTTAGAGATGGTGTAAGGACTCTTAAAAGGATTACTCTCAGTTCTCAGCTCTTCCCCAGACTTTGAAAGAATGCCTGGAGACCAAAAAGGGATTTCTCAGCTCTCCTAAGCAGTTCTTGCCTTGCTCTTGATGGTGGCATAGAGTTACACGGAGTAATTTTTCTCTGTTCTCCTATTAGCCCTGACCTTTAGCAGATTGTTGCCTTGCACTTGGTGAAGGCCCTATCTATCTTAGGGAGCTCCTTCATCCCTTCTGACCTATTCTCAGCCTTCAGTTAGAACTGTGATGCAAACCTTGAGGTTTCCTAGAAAGGTTTTGTTGGATGGGTGCAGACTCATTCTGAGTTTGAGGGTTCACTGGGATTCAAATCCATCATATTGGCAACACCATGTATTCTCCAAAATCACAATGATCACACACTTGAGATTTTAAGAATGGTTTGTAACCACCTCATGTGGCTACTTAACTGAGAAAGTTTGCATATCTCTAGGGACTCAAAGCAAGAAAATGGAATTCTGTGGAAAACAAACTCCAACAAAAAAAAAATAAGAGTTAAAAGAAAATAGTTGCTTGAATAAGTCAAAGAAAGAGCATTTGCTTTGATTCCTGTATGTCCATAATTGCATGATCTGTGAAGAATGTTTGTTCAGAGCTTATCTATAGGGAGTAGGTTTTGATTGTTTCTTGGCCATTTTAAAGTAAAATTACTATTAAATATACCATTTTTAAATATCTATATTAATAAAAATATTTTCAAGTTAAAGGATTCCTCTTAAAGAAAAATTAGCTGAAAATAAGTCATTTTTAAAACATTGATATGTTTTCTTAATATTCTTATAAGCCCGTGGTAAAGTTTGGCAATTCTGAGAGACTGGGAAAATTCACCTTTCATGGTAGTTACCAAGCTTAACTGTTTATTGGCATGACCTGGTAAGGCTTTCAAAAAGCGCAAATTTGTTTAACTACTCCACTCCCCAGGCTCAGCATTTTTTATTATAAGGTTTTATTTACATATTTGAGAGAGACAGAGATACACAAGCAGGGAGGAGAGAGAAAAGTAGGCTCCCTGAGTTCCAAACTCCAGACATTTGGTTATCTAACTAATGTATATCACATCTGACAAAATGTTCTGCATGAGAGATGGTAGATATGTACCTACATCACAATCATATAATAAAATGTGTAACTTACTAGCTTATCATGGACTGTTTATGTAAAATATAGTGTAAAACAAGTAAATGTTAGCTTTTTATTATTATTTTACTATTATTTGCATTGTTTATATATTATTTATATATATAAATGACAAGTATTCTTGTAAGATAGAGGTAGACGGAGCATTCACAGGAACAGAGGAGGAGGCAAAGTACTCATGGAGACAGAGGTTGGAGTCAAGTGGTCATAAGTCAAATAATGTCAATAGTCACCAAAACCCAAAAGAGGCAAGGAATAGATTTTCCTTTGCAGCCTCTGAAGGGAACGTGGCCCTGCTGACAACCTGATTTCAGACTTCTGGCGTGGATCATTATGAGACATTAATTTCTGCATTTTAAGCCACTCAGTTTTTGATATTTTTCTACAATAGCTAAAAGAAATAGATACAACCCCTTTGTATATCCTGGTAATAGTCTGAAATAAAAGAATTTGTTCTGTTTGCTACACATACAAAAATGCAAGAGACCCATGAGAATTGTCTTCCAACAACAACCATAACGCATTTTACACTATCTTGGTTTCTGGAGAATTCTTTTGTAAGTATGACAGTCTGTCTGCCACTGGATTATATGACCAATAGAGGCTAGACCAAACCCATTCATTTGCCTCATATGGCATTTCATTAAGGTTATTATCAGCAGGACTCCAAGCAGCAAAATGAAGCCAGTCTCTAGTACTGACATTAAACATGGCCACCTAGGTACCAGACAAAACAGCTGAACAAAATCCATACATTATTAGTATCTACTTTGGAAAGACAGGTGGCTTTCTACTTATGTTTCTGCATTGACATTTCAATATAAATAAATGTTGAATAAATAAGGAGTCGATGATCTTTCCACAAATCTACCTTGAGTAAACAAGGATAGCTTTATTTTGGAGAGATCTCATCAGTCTTCTGAGGCCTCATAGTCTACTCTACTGGCATTTCTTTAATAACTTCGAGGATCTCTTATGACTGCCTTTAAGATGTAAATTGCAGTGTGTGATATGTGTGTGTGTGTGATCACACATTATATATATATATATATTATATTTATATATATTTTATATTTTATATATAAAATATATAACATAACAATTACATTACAATATATCACATATTATATATTTATATTATATATTTTATATATTTATTTTATGAATGTAAAAATATATAAAATATACAACATAATTACATTAAAATGTATATTATAAAATGTATAATAGTTTTTGTATATGGTGTGAGGTAGGAGTCCAACTTCATTCTTTCGCAGGTGGAAATCCAGTTGCCCTAAAATTCTGTACAGTATTAGTACATGCACAATTTCATGTAAGCACTGTCATGAGAAGTTTAACTTGTTAACTAATCTTAATGTAAATGGCCACACATGACTGTTGGCTCCTGTATTGGACAGCACTGAACTAGATAAATATCACCTGATTAAATTCCATTTTTAAAAAGTGCAAGAAAGAAAAAGAAAAGAAAACAATAATGTGTTCTGTAAAAAAATATTCTTGAAGGACAAGAGGAATATATCACTGTACTAAAGATTGGAAGAAATTATTTTTAAAAATATTTTATTTATTTATTCATGACAGAGACAGAGAGAGAGAGAGAGAGAGAGAGAGAGAGAGGCAGAGACACAGGCAGAGGGAGAAGCAGGCTCCATGCGGGGTGCCGGTAGTATGACTCGATCCCAGGTCCCCAGGATCATACCCCAGGCAGAAGGCGGTGCCAAGCCTCTGGGCCATTGGGGCTGCCCAGAAGAAATTAATTGTAGCTTTCTGAAAATTGTTTACTATCTAGACCAGAAGAAAATTTAAACAAACAACAAAACCTTGTTACCCACAAAGGGATAAGAGTGACAGAGAAGCAGAAGTCAAACTATGGATTAAAGATGTTACTGCTATGAAAGAGCAAACACTGGAATAGAATTAATAATGAAAGATAAAATAATGTAAAAGAATCTCTCCTGAGGCTTAAAAAATCATGAATATGCAGATCAAAAGAGCTTATTAAAGTTAGATCAAATTAATGAAAAGAGACACCAAGGAAAATCCTCTTACTCTTTCTATAAAAGGTTAATGAAAATAATTCTACAGTCACTCAAATTGCCTACAAAAGAACAAAATCAAACTGTTGGTTTTCTACTTGCCATAAAATATGAATGGGCTAACAATGTTTATAGAATTTTGAGACGAGAGTTTGGTGACCCCAGAATTCTCTAATAACATAATAGGTTTCGATACTTCTAGAAAAAGGTAAAATATTCTCAAAAATATCAAGGGCTAAAACAATACTGGCCATGAATATTCCTCAAAAACAATTACTAGAAAATCCAGACTTTAGTCAAAATAGGAACACAAAAATACAAAATTATTAGTGAATCTGAATAGGAAGCTAAACCTTTAAAATAGTTCAATAAGGGCAGCCTGGGTGGCTCAGCAGTTTAAGTGCCGCCGTCAGCCCAGGGTATGATCCTGGAGGCCCAGGATCGAGTCCTACGTCAGGCTCCCTGCATGGAGCCTGCTTCTCCCTCTGCCTGTGTCTCTGCCTCTCTCTCTCTCTCTCCTCTCTGTATCTCTCTTGAATAAATAAATACAATCGTTAAAAAAAATAGTTCAATAAAATTACATCTAAAAATACATTTATTTGGAGACATCAATTTTATGGAAATATATTTAAATATAAATCATTTAAGGTAAGCTGGATGTTCAGATATATCTTAATGTGTGTAAAAACAAGAGTAGTTGGAAAATAAAATGCAGCAAATATTCATTTTCTATTCTATGGTTAAATAGAATAATAAATGTTAAAAATATTTTTGAAAAATGTAATGTATTCTACGGTTAAATAGAATAATAAATGTTAAACATATTTTTGAAAAATTTAATGAGAATTATTTGTAAACAGTAACTCTAGTAACACTGATAACATAAAAATCACTGAAGAAGCATAAGACAAAAAAGTCAACACAGTAAAAGTTTAAAAATATTGAAAAAGTACAAGTAAATGTGGAAATTAGAAAGGACTAGATCCAAGGGAAGTACAGGCAAGCATATCTATTATGGTAATAATATAACTTTTTTCTCCCTCGTTATAAAATAGTCTTAACTACAAATCTAATCTACACTGCTTATCTGAGCCGAAACTAAAATAAAATTTCTGAGAAATGTTCAAAAACAAAAAGAATTGTATAGTTTTACCAGATCAAATCAAATGGAAATAAGTATGATTATTTAGGGTTAGGGTTTTATGCAAAATAAAATACATATCCAAAACACTGAATGAGGGACGCCTGGGTGGCTGAGCAGTTAAGCGTTTGCCTTTGGCTCAGGGTGTGATCCTGGGGTCCCAGGATCGAGTCCCACATCTGGGTCCCTGCATGGAAGCTGCTTCTCCCTCTGCCTATGTCTCTGCCTGTGTCTCTCATGAATAAATAAATAAAATCTTAAAAAAAAAAAAAACAGAAACAAAACAACAACAACAAAAGACACTGAGAGAGAAGGTAATTATATATTCACAAAAGATGCAATGTACAAAGAAAATTCAATATTGATGAAGCATTGAGGTTTAAATAGCAAGAGCATTAAATGAAATAAGTCAGTCAGAGAATGACAAATACCATATAATTTCACACATATGTGGAATTTAAGGAACAAACGAGCAAAGCAGGGAAAAAGAGAAAGAGAAAGAGACAGGCAAATCAAGAAACAGACTCTTAACTGTAGACAACAAACTGAAGATGGAGAAAAAGGCTCCAACGAAAAATGTGGGTGGCCTCTAAAAGCTAAGAGCCAACAGCCACCAAGTTTTCCAGGACTTCAGTACTGCAACTACACGGAACTGAATTTTTCCAGTAACCTGAGTGAGCTTAGAAATGGAATTCATCTCCAGAGACACCAGAAAGAAACAGACCCTTTTTAACGCCTTGATTACAGCCTTGTGAAACCAGGAACAGAGAACCAGTTGGGTCACTGCCTAGACTTCTGGCCCACAGGGACTCTAAGATAATAAATAGGCATTTTTGGTAATTTGTATAGCAGCCGTAATGAACTAAACGATAAGAAAAAAATTTTTTCCTAATGATAGGTCAGAGATTAAACAAACAAACCAAAAATCATTGCTGGAAGACAGGCAGCTATATTTAATACTGACAAAATATAAATTATTTCAGATTTTCCAAAAAAACAACATGTTCATATGTATACCGAGCTGTAAAGATGTCCATACTCTGTAATGTGCTATTTCTGTCTTTAACAATCTTTAACTGTAAGGAACTAATTAGAGCTGAGGACCAATATTCAAATAGAAGGGTATTATTCAGGGACCCTTGGGTGGCTCAGCGGTTTAGCGCCTGCCTTCAGCCCAGAGTGTGATCCTGGAGTCCCAGGATCGAGTCCCACATCAGGGTCCCTGCGTGGAGCCTGCTTCTCCCTCTGCCTGTGTCTCTGCCTCTCTCTTTCTCTCTCTCCCTGTGTCTCTCATGAATAAATAAATAAAATATTTTAAAAAGAAGGGTATTATTCATAATAGCAAAACATTTGGAAGTCACCTTTACTCCCAAATTAATAAATTATCATAATTTATATGTTGGAATATTATTAAGTCAATAATTTCATACTACCAAAAATGATTTAAATGTATTGATGCACCCAAATATACCCAAAAACAGTGCTAAATGAAAACATGTGCTTCAAAAATCTCTCTCTCCCTTTCTCTCTCTTTCTCTCTCTCTCGGCCTTTCCAGCTAGACACACACATGCACCACAGTCATGAAATCATACCATATATCAAATACTTATGTAAATTAAAATTTTTTTTTTTTACTTTAACTCCATTATAGTTAACATACAGTGTGATACGAGTTTCAGTTATACAATATAGTGGTTCAACAGTTTCATCTATTACTCAGTGCTCATGAAGATTAAAATCGTGTACTTTTAATCCCCTTTACATGTTTTGCCCACCCCCCACCCATCTTCCCTCTGGTAACCATGTGTTTATTCTCTATAGTTAGGAGTCTGTTTTTCGGTTTCTCTTTTCTTTCCTCCTTTGTTCATTTGCTTCATTTCTTAAATTCCACAAATGAGTGAAATCATACGTTATTTATCTTTTTCAGACTGCCTTATTTTGCTTAGTATTATACTCTTTTAGCTCCATCCATGTTGTTTCAAACAGCAAGATTTCATCCATGCTTATAGCTGAATATAATAATAATTCTATTATATATGTTCCTATCGATAAATAGATATCTATCGATCTCTCTGATCTGACACATCTAGACATACCTAGATGTTGTTCTAACCAATATCATAAAAATGACTGCCTGTGCTGTTTTCTAGAATTTTTTATGGTTTCAGGTCTCACAGTTAGGTCCTTAATCCATTTTGAGTTTATTTTTTATGTGTGAGATAAGAAAGCGACCCAGTTTCATTCTTTTGCATGGTTATCCAGTTTTCCAACACCATTTGTTGAAGAGACTGTCTTTTTCACACTGCATATTCTTTCATGCTTTATTAAAGATTAATTGATCATATAATTGTGAGTTTATTTCTGGGCTATTTTGTTCTGTTGATCAATGTGTCTATTTTTTGTAGTAGTACTATATTGCTTTGACTACTACAGATTTGTAATATAACTTGAAGTTTGGAATTGTGATTCCTCCAGCTTTGTTTTTCAAGATTGCTTTGGTTCTTTGGAATCTTTTGTGGTTCCATACAAATTTTAGGATTTTTCTAGTTCTGTGGAAAATGCTGTTGGTATTTTGATAGGGATTGCATTAAATGTAAATCGTTTTGGATAGTATAGACATTTTAACAATATTTGTTCTTCCAATCCACGAACATGGAATGTATTTCTATTTATTTGTGTTGTCTTCGAGTTCCTTCATCAGTGTTTTATAGTTTTCAGAGTATAGGTCTTTTACCTCCTTGGTTAAGTTAATTTCTAGGTATTTTATTTTTGGTGCAATTGTAAGTAGGATTGTTTCCTTAATTTCTCTTTCTGCTACTTCCCTATTAAAGTATAGAAATGCAATGGTTGGGTGCCTAGGTGGCTCAATTGGTTAAGCGTCTGGCTCTTGGTTTCAGCGCAGATCATGATCTCATGGATCATGAGAGAGAGCTCTACACTTAGTGGGGAATCTGCTTGAGCTTCTCTCCCTCTGGCCCTACCCCCCTATTCAAATAAATAAATATATCTTTAAAAAAAAAGAAGAAGATGGATTTCTGTACATTGATTTTGTATCTGTGACTTTACTGAATTCGTTTATCAGTTCTAGTAGTTTTTTGGTGGAGTCTTTTGTTTTTTGTTTGTTTTTAAAGATTTTATTTATTTATTCATGAGAGAAACAGAAAGAATGGCAGACACAGGCAAAGGGAGAAGTTGGCTTCCTGTGGGGAGCTCGATGCAGGACTCAATCCCAGGACCCTAGGATTACGATTTTAGCCAAAGGCAGATGCTCAACTACTGAGCCACCCAGCTGTCCTTTGGTGGAGTCTTTTGAGTTTTCTGTATATAGTATATCATCTGCAAATAGTGAAAGTTTTACCTCTTCCTTACAAATTTGGATGCTTTTTTTTGCTTTTTGTTGTCTGGTTGCTGTGGTTAGGACTTCCATACTATGTTGAATTAAAGTGTTGAGAGTAGACATCCTTATCTTGTTCCTGACCATAGAGGAAGAACTCTCAGTTTTTCCCCATTGAGGATGATGTTATCTGTGGGTTTTTCAAAGATGGCCTTTATTATGTTGAGCTTTGGTCCCTCTAAACCTGCTTTGCAGAAGGTTTTTATCATGATTGGATGTTGTACTTTGTCAAATGTTTTTTTCTGCATTTATTGAGATAATGCAATATGGCTTTCATCCTTTCTCTTATTGATGTGATGTATCATGTTGATTGATTTGTGAGTTTGAACCACCGTTGGATCCCAGAAATAATACCCACTTGATCGAGGTGAGTGATTTTTTAATGTATTATTGGATTTGGTTTGTTAATATTTTGTTGAGGATTTTTGCATCTATATTCATCAGAGATACTGGCCTGGAGTTCTCTTTTTTGTGAGGTCTTTATCTGGTTTTGGTATCAGAGTAATGCTGGCCTTATAGAAAGAATTTGCAAGTTTTCTTCTATTTTTTTGGAAAAGTTTAAGAAAAATAGATAACTCTTCTTTAAATATTTTGTAAAATTCATCTCTGATGCATCTACTCCTGGACTTTTGTTTATTGGAATTTTTTTACTACTGATTCAGTTTCTTTGCTGGTAATTGATCTGTTCAAATTTTCTACTTCTTGCTTCAGTGTTTATAGGTTATACATTTCTAGGAATTTTTCCATTTCTTCTAGGTTGTCCAATTTGTTGGCATATAATTTTTCATAATATTCTCTTACTATCATTTGTATTTTGGTGTAAGTTTTTATTTCTCCTTTATTATTTGTGATTTGTCTGTGTGTGTGTGTGTGTGTATGAATGTGAGTCTAGCTAGACATTTATCAGTTTTGTTGATCTTTTTAATGATCTAGCTCCTGGTTTCATTCATTTGTTCATTGGAAATTTTAGTTTTTGTGTAATTTATTTCTGCTCTAATATTTAGTATTTCCTTTCTTCTGCTGCTTTTTGGTTTTCTTTTTCTCGCTCTTTTAGGTATAAGGTTAGGTTGTTTATTTGAGATTTTTCTTGCTTCTTAAGATGGGCCAATATTCCTATAAACTTCCCTTTATAGACTGATTTGCTGCATCCCAAAGATTTTGGGCTGTTGTGTTTTCATTTCCACTTCTTTCCATGTAATTTTTGATGTCTTTGAATGATTGGTTGAGCCATTCATTGTTTACTGGCATGTTATTTAACTTCCATATATAAGTACTCTTTCCCAATTTTCTCTTGTGGTTGATTTCTACTTTGATACCATTGTGATCAGAAAAGACACATGGTATGACCTTGAACTTTTTGAATCTGTTGAGACTTGTTTTGTGGCCTAATATGTGATCTATTCTGGAGAATGTTCCACATGCACTTGAAAAAAACGTGTATACTGTTTTAGGATGGGATGTTCTGAATATATCTGTTAAATCTGTCTGGTCTAGTGGGTCACTTAAACCCACTCTTTCCTTGTTGATTTTCTCTTTGGATGACCTGTTCATTGATATAACTGAGATGTTAAAGTCCTCTATTATTGCATTATTATTGTTTGGTTCCTTTATGTTTGTTATTAACTGTTTTATGTGTCCTGATGCTACCATGTTGGTGCATAAATATTTAAATTGTTATATTTTCCTGTTGGATTGTCCCCTTTATCATTTTTTAAAATTGTTTTCCTTTATCATTTTATAGTGTCGTTCTTTGTCTCTTGTAACAGTCTTTAAGTCTATATTGTCTGATATAAACATTGCTACCTTGGTGTTCTTTTGACATCCATTTGCATGATAAATGTTTCTCTGTGCCTCACTTTCCATCTGCATGTGTCTTTAGATCTGAAATGGGTCTCATGTAGGCAGCATATAGATGGATCTTCTTTTTAATCCATCTGTCACCCTATATCTTTTGATTAGAGCATTTAGTCCACTTACATTCAAATTATCAATAGATATGTATTTGTTGCCTTTATGTTACTGGTTTTGTGGTTGTTTGTATAATTCCACCCTGATTCTTTCTTCTCTTGCTCTCTTTCATGACTTGCTGATTTTCTTGGTTGCAGGTGTTTTGTTTTGTTTTTTCTTTCAGCATTTTGAATATTTCATTCCATTCTCTTCTAGCCTGAAGTTTCTGCTGAAAAATTCACTGATAGTCTTATGGGGCTTCCCTTGTACATAACTGCCTTTTCTCTTGTGCTTTTAATTTTTTTCTTTATCACTACGTTTTGGCAACTTAGTTAATACATGTCTTGCTGCGGACCACTTTGGTTGATTTTTTTGGAGGGATCTCTGTGCCTCCTGGATCAGGATATCTGATTCCTTCCCCAGATTAAGGAAGTTTAGCTGTTATTTCTTAAAAGAAATTTCTGCCTACTTTTCTCTCTTCTTCTTCTAGGATCCCTATAAAGTAAATGTTATTACACGTGATGGAGTCGTGGAGTTCCCCAAGTCTATTCTCATTTTGCATCATTTTTTTCCTCTCACCTGCTCAGCCTGATTACTTACCATTACTCTGTCTTCCAAATTGCTCATCTATGTCTCTGCTTCCTCAGTCTGCTATTTATTCCATCTTGTGAATTTTTAATTTCATTTATTGTGTTCTTCATCTCTGATTGGTTCTTTTTTTTTTTTCTGACTGATGTCCTCCACTCATTTCTTAAGTCTAGTGAGTATCTTTGTGACCATTACTTTAGATTCTTTGTCAGGCACATTACTTATATTTGTTTCACATAGGTCTCTTACTATAGTTTTGTCTTGTTCTTTCATTTGGGACATATTCCTCTGTCTCCTCGTTTTGTGTTAGTCTCTGTTTCTCCGTGTTAGGAAAGTCAGCTACATCTCATGCTCTTGAAAGTAATGGCCTTGTGAAGAATAGGTCATGTAAGGGCATGTGATGTAAA
The DNA here is from genome assembly GCF_011100685.1 of Canis lupus familiaris. NCBI lineage: Eukaryota > Metazoa > Chordata > Mammalia > Carnivora > Canidae > Canis > Canis lupus. Next base: position 50,192,412 of record NC_049235.1, read on the forward strand.
GAGCACTGGGTGTTATATACAACTGATGAATCATTGAACTCTACCTCTGAAACTAATAATGTGCTATATGTTAATTAATGGAATTTAAATTTTAAAAAGGAAAAGAAAAAAATAAAATGAAACTTCATTTAAAAAAAAAAAAAAGAAGACGAAGTGGTACTGTAGTCCCCTGCAGCACAGTATTCCCTGTTCACCAGAATCTGGTGCTTCAGGGGGTCTCCTGTGTGTGTGGTGTGTTCCTTGCTATTGTATCCTGGCTGCCTTTTCCTTCAGGTCTGTTGTCTCTCTTTGCCTGTTGTGGGCAGTGTTTGGTCCCCAGCTGGGATAGGCATGCAGCTTAAACAGGTGTGCAGATTTGCTTATGAAATGAGACCTGCAGGTACTGCCTCTGGGACTTGTCCAGCCCGTGTGGATCCGTAAAGCACACATGGGTGATGAGTACAATTTTAACAAGGTGCACTTCATGCTTTCACAGGGCCCAATTTCACTGCCACCGCTAGAATCAAGGCCCTGAAAAATGCAATGGTTGGGTGACATGGTGTTGGCATGGTTTGTGCTAGTCTTTTGGGGGAGGGGCTCTGCAGCACCAGGACTGAGGCAAATGTGACTGGGAAAGGTGGATCCACTAAAGTGTGGGTTGGTCAGACTTGGCCTAAGTAAGTTAGGTAGAGAATATTGGCCCACACTGGTTTCAGAAGGTGGCCATGTGTTTGTACTTGGGGATGGGAGAGGGAGATGGCACATGCCAGCTTCTTTGTTCTAGAGAAATCCCTCCAGTGAAACCTGCCCCTTTGGAATATGCTCTGAGATTAGTAAATAACTCTCCCTCCCACATGCCCCAGAATTCTTCAAACTGCTACTTGTGTACTGTAATCCTCAGGGGCTGCCTTGTGGCACTTATTCTTTAAGGACAGGAACTTAGATTCTTGTTGCCCTCTAGGATCTCCTAGAGCTGTGCCCACTGATTTTTTTTTTTTTAATTCCTGGCTTTAAGTCCTGCTGGTTATAAGGGCTCCTGAAATTCTGCCCCTCTTGCTTTGAAAGCCAACAGTTATGGGGATTTGTCTTCCCTGGTCTGGTTCCCTCCAGTGTGATAATCTGTTTCTCTCCCTTTTCTGTGACACTGGCTCCCTCCCTGCCACAGACAGCCATGGTCTATTAAACTGCCCACTGTGTCTCTGCCCTTCCTACCCTCTTCAGTGTGGACTCTTCTCTACCATTAGTCATGAAGTTCACTCTGCCAGTTTTGGGGGCATTTTCAGGGTTGTTTATGCTGATGTGACTGTTATCTAGTTGTATCTGTGGAAGGAGGTCATCTTAGGGTCCTCTTACATGGCTATCTCTCCAGCTACTACTTCTGTAAATTTTTTTGAAAATGGAAAACTAATAGTATAGCAGAATTAACATGAAACATATCTATCACATTAGTGATGGCAAATGGGTTATGGAAAGAAAATATTTTTTAGTTGTATCAGCAAATAAGACACCATTCTATTTAGAAGAGATAAACCTAAATTAACCTTATTCATAAAACTTAAAAATAAAAGAGTATACACCAAACCCATAAATGTACAATGCTAAAAGTGAACCCTAAAATAAACTGTGGGCATTAGGTGATTATGATGTATTAGTGTGAGTTCATACTTGGTAAAAAATGTACCATTCTAGTGAGTGATGTTGATAATTAGGGAGGCTTTCCATGTGTGGGGGCAGGGAGTATATCTCTGTACTTTCCTTTTAATTTTGTTGTAAATCTAAAAGTGCTCTAAAAATAGTTTTAAAAATAATTTCTAATATAATATTTTAATATATTATTAATATTATTACATGTTATATATTTTAATACAATATTTTAATATAAACCAAAACAGAGCAGTTTCCAATATAAATATTGATATTCAAGGCAAAAAGTATTGAATAAGAAGAGCATCCTGAACTATTTCTTTTCAGTATACATTTCTAATGGTCTTGAATGTCTATACATGGAGTGCCATAGTTGCAACATTCAGAAAACAGAAATTATAAAAGAAAAAAGGAGAAATCAATAAGAAAACATAGTAAAAGATTCAACGCATCTTTATCAATGCACTAAAATATCATGTGGACAGAAATAAATCATGCTATAGAAGGCAAAGAACAGATACAGACAACTAAGCACATTGTTCCCCAAAATAGAGAATGTAATTTCTTCTTAAAAGTTCCTGGGGAACAATTACAAAGAAAATAAAAAGATATATGAGAGGCCCAAAGCCAATAAAGGTTTTACAAAAGATTGCAATGCAATAAAACTCGAGATTAACAACAAAATAAAAAACACAGAAAATTCTTCTATTGAGAAACTTGTCAAGTACTCATTCATATAATTTGTTAGTAAAAGAAGAGTAGAAGTAAGAACTTTAGGGTGATTGAACATAATAATGGTGAAAATGCTGTATAACTAAACACATGGGATATAGTTAAAATTGTGCTCAGAGAAAATTTCATAAGTAATTCAGTAAATAAGAAGAGAATGAAAACAAATGAACATTAAATGCAAGCCCTGAAAAAGAATAAAATAAACAGAAGAAAAATATGAGGTGAAAATAATAACAATAAAACCACAAATTAATCAGTTATCAAAGTAATCATATCTGAGAGAATATGAGAGTTAGAAGTCCATATAGTTTCTTGGTGAGTTATTTGACTACTCTTATTGTCTATTTTTGTCTAAAACTTCCTTCAAAGTAAAATTGTATTCACTGGAAACAGTTCCCTCACTTTCCCTTGTCATAATGTACACATGCAGCTCTCCGTTCGGGTCAGCCTTTTCCATGGCAATAGTGATTGCTTAAGTAGCGTGATTTGAAAGGTGCCAATTTGGTTCCTGACCCCAAACTTCTCTTTTATTGGCTGAGTTCTACTTTTAGCAATTTATTCTACTGGGTGACAGCAGTGCATGCTTGAGAGATCATGTGGAAAGAGGGTAAGGCATTAAATGATGAAGAATCGGGAAATGAAAGAGAGTTTCAGTTGCTTGACAAAATCCACTTTCCAATGCTGCTAATTGATCAGACCCACATACATCTGTTAAGAAATAATTGGCTCACATATCCATTTTGAAGAGACTAGATAGAAAGCTAGTCCTGAATTCCCAATGCTTATCACCTTCAATCTAGTTACTCAAATCGCTAAATCTCATCTGCTTAGAGTTTTAGGAAAATAGAAGCTGCATTTACCTATAATTAAATGACTTGGTATTATCTCTTGCCAGAACAGACCTGGCAACACTCTGGAAGGAGCCATTTGAATATTAAATCTTCTAACTTCCTCAGAAGGTAGCCTTGATTTGTTTTTTTAATCACATTTTTTTCTCACATTTTTACTGAAGAGTACAAGAGCTAAAGCATGTCTCAGAAAATATTCATGTATGGGAAGCTGTTTATAGAGGAAGAGATAGATCTCTTAGCTTATTATATCATTTTTCTTGAAGGATTAATTAGAGGTTTCATATATTGAAGAAGCTCTTATTGCTTTTAAAATAATCTTATTTGTATAAAGAAAATGCAACTTTGTGTCCACTCTTCTAAGTATTACTAACAGATTTGAGGATAAAATCTTCCATTTTGAAAATATTTATGTGTTTATAAAATCCGCCATCTAGGCTGATAATTTAATAATTTAGATGATCTGAAATACATTTTGTGTTAATACTGAATGAAAAGAAACTGGGATTTGTTTCTGTATTCAATACAACCAAAGTGAATATTACATTGAGTAAAATAATATATAGCAATTATTTTCAGGTTGTGTAACAATTCTAATCATTAAAATGACTGAGCTATAAGGAATACTGAATTGTTCAAATGATTATTTTTTAAAATACTACAGTATTGGATATTTCAATTTGATCTTATTTTGATTATTGTTTAAAAAAGCAACCTTCATAGAAGCAAATCAGTTAGGGATATAAAACTAAAAATAATTCTCTACGTTAATTAAGCCATAGAAATTAAGAAGTAAGACTTTTTGGAAACTTGACTACTCTATGGTCAAGAATAATGATCTAGAGGAATAGATTAGGAGAATAATAATTTGTTGTAAAATTTTATGTTCAATATCCATTACTGAAATGAGACATAATATATAATGTAAATAAAAACAATCAGAATATCTCATAAAAGTTCTAATGGTTCATCCTCTCCCTTTTAATATTATTCTCATTTTTTTCCTTAAAAAATTTGGAGCTTCCTTAAAAGAAATAGTGCATCCTTTTTATATTGTGTCTCTACTTTATTTGTTGCATTGTTTGGTGATAATTCAACCAAGAATAATTTTTACAACATAAAATTAATCAAGATAAGTAATATGTAATGAATCTTTTAACTTGCTTACATTTATGATAATTTATTCCTTCACTAATATCAAAATAACTGAAAAATACAGAGACCTACTGTTTAATTCTCTCCTGCTTTTACTTCTAGGTGTTTCCAGTCATAATTGTCCAATTTGTACCACCTTTAGTCAATCTACATATGCATTTAGTTGTTTTAGCTTATTGGCCATCAAATATCTATCGATTTTTGTTCATAAATATATCATAATATCATGGTATACTATGATATCAAAGCTACTTGGAGTGGGGATCTACTTATATGGTACAACGTGAGGCACGGCAAAGGTGTTCTAAATAATAATAACGATAAAAATAAACATCTCTGGAGCATAAAGTTCCCCTCAAGAGCTTTCACTCATGTGTATTGTACATTATTCTCCACAGACACCTTCTTCAATGCACATACTTTGGAGAGTCTAGCTTTTAGGGTCTAGATTTAAAGAATCTTTAAGGACTCTGAATTATGTGACTTTGAAAAAGTTACTTATAGCAAAAGAAATGGCAAACGGAGAATACATGCAAAATATTTATAAGGATCAAATGAAACATAGTTACATAGGTATAATTTGTTTTCATAAAAAAGTAAATGTTTATTTTTAGGGTGAACTATTTTGCCACTTAATTTCTTACATGCCTCAGACACTAAATAAAGGAAGAGGGAAATTGGAAAAACATAAGGAAGGAAATGAGGCAAAGTCGGGAGGAAGAGTGTAAAAGAATATATCTTTTTTTATTATTATTTAAAAATATAACTTTTTAGAAACAGTAAGCAAGACAAAAATTTCACCTAACTCACAATTTCGCCTAGTGTAGTTATATCAAATAATAATGTAAACACGTTAGAACCTGAATTGTGTTGATTAAACCAATGAAATTAGTCATCTCAGTCCTTTTTGCTCATGATTGTGATTTTGGTCAAATGAGAATATGTCTACAAAGCATGATCGATTCTAAGAAAATAATCACATTTTACCCAATAATAATGAGGATAGTAAGGATGAGGTTGATGGAGCCTGATGCATAAAGCTCCGGGAACATAGCCATCATTTGTTAATTTAGGCACATTTCATCTGCAGAGAATGATAAATTGTTGAGATTAAATGACATCTCAAAATTTTGATTCATATAATTAGAATGATGGGATCTAAAGCTAAGGTGTGAAGCTATTTAGCATAGGACCAGCTAACATTAGAAAATAGAACAATTCAATAGTAATGATGTGACAATCCTGAAGAATTTGTTCCTGACTCTTAGATAATACCATAAGCTGATGGAACTATTTATTGTTCATTCATTCACCCGCAATGGCCTTTGGATGGTTATTTGATTTCCTTATTCCAGATATCCCTCTTCTTTTTAAGCTTCTAGAAACTACTGGAATTAGGCAGCATTATGTCTCAGCCTTCTCTGAATTCTGAGGAGAATGTTAGCAATAATCCAGTAAAGCAAGGATCTTTTAAAATTAAAATTAACTCCATGTCAGAAAGCAGAGGACAGATGAAAAAGATCAAGGCAGAAAGTGGCTGTCCCTTAAGAGCAACAGTCTTAAAATGGCAATGACACATACATGATGAACATAAATTGATTGTAATGTAACTAAATTATTAAAATGAATTTACCTCTCTATGAAGGAAAAATCTTGGATTACATTAAAATAAATGAAGAAATAACACTGGGCATTTTTTTCCACTGAAACCAGGGCACTTCATTTAAGAACTGACACTATTTCAGGATGCTTACTATTACAATATATTTTCATTAATAATTGTGCAGACATTCTTTCTTTAATGAGAAATTATATGTATTTTGACAAAGGACATTGTTTTAAGTGGAGAGGTAAAGTACTTTCTGAAATTTCAATTTTTTTTGTAATAAAAGTATTTGTTTTCAAAAATCTGCCATAAAGTTTCATAATTCACAGTCCCTAAAAGAAGCACTGTTTATAAATGAGTATTATATACCCCAAAATTGAAAATAGTTGTTATGGGTGATTACAAATATGTGTTTTCTGTGCATGTAGAATAATATATTAAAAGAGAATTTTCTCTCCCTTTTTATTTTATTTATTTATTTATTTATTTATTTATTTATTTATTTATTTATTTTTAAAGATTTTATTTATTTATGCATGAGAGACACAGAGAGAGAGAGAGAGAGGCAGAGACACAGGCAGAGGGAGAAACAGGCTCCATGCAGGGAGCCCGAAGTGGGACTCGATCCCGGGTCTCCAGGATCACGCCCTAGGCAGAAGGCAGGTGCTAAACCACTGGGCCACCCAGGGATCCCCTCTCTCCCTTTTTAGATGAAATGATTCCCCCCACCATGTCTTCATATGTGCCAGACTTAAGCCCCATATGTATCTTCAGTGAAGATTTTGGTGTCAGATGGCTAACTTCTCATCTTTTAAGGTATTTGGGACTGCAGTGTTCAACTTTAAAATAAAGTTTTACCTGTAACATCTCAGAGAGGCTCTGCTTTTTTTTTTTTTTTTTTTTTTTTAGTTTACCTTAATATTATATCCATACACAGAGACTAATCTCTGTCAGTTCTTTTGTGGATCCTCTCGCCCAGCAGCACACACTCCCAGGCAGGCAGTGGTGGTCTAAGGTAAGCCCTTGTCAAGTAGCATGACTAGAGCAGCTATGGAATTGTGATTCAGTTCATCTCATGAAGACAAGGGTAGTTGAGTTGCATGCATGATACAGAAGCAACATTCCTAGAGTGCTGTGGTATACTGTCTCTGTATATCAGAAAGGAGAAATTACAATTATATAAAGTGGAAAGTCATAAACACTGCTGGTAGTCTGGAGTGCATAGTCTCCTAAATTTTGCCCTTTATGTTCATGTCCATAGTGCATTTTTACCCTTTTATGGCAAATAATGTTTCCTTAACTCATGGAGGTTCTGTTATTAGTTGGTTGTTTTCATTAATTTAATTCAGCTTCTTACTGAAAAGGAAAAAGAAAGGTGTACCATCTGACTAAAATCATTTCTTAGTAAGACTTTTTCACTTAGGAGCCTTTCTCTTCCTCAAGTTAAAGAAACTCAAAATTAAATAAAAAATTGTTTGAGTCCTTTGGGTAAACACTAATTAATAAATTATTCATTTTGAATTAGCGAAGTAATATTTATAAGTGGGTATTTTTAAGATATCTGAAAATAGTTATCTTATATTCCTGCAAGTATTATTTAATATATTTATAAAAATGTATCTTGGTAAGCTTCAACGATGGTCTTTTCCAATGATTACAAATAAGAGGAAAATAGAGGTCAAATCAATTCCTTTATATGCCATTATTATGGTATTTGGTTTAAACAACTAAATGCTCATAGGAAAATAAGACAAAACAAAATATACAGGAGTGTCTTACATGTTTGATCTGGCCATATGTATTTTAAGAAAATAATATCAGGGTTCACAAATTGCTGGTTGAGTCCACAATTTTGCATAATAATTATAAGACTAGAAATCAAATGAATCATGGAAGAGGGAGAGAAGAATGAGGGTAGGGAATATCTGTTTTCATATGTCTAAATGGGTTAAATGTGAGGGAGATATTACTTATTTCATAGGATGAAGAACTTTATTATATTTAGGTATCACTTATAAAATGATAAATAGAGACGGATACAAAATGATAAGATGGAGATTTTAGAACTCTATCCCAGAAATATTGAATAAGAAAAGTAGAGGGTGAGAATCTCTATTTAAAAAAAAAAAAATCTCCAGGTAATTGTAATTAGACAACCAAGACTGGGAACCCCAGTTTATGTGATTCATGATAAAATCAGAATGAATCAGTAAGTCCATGGGAACAGAAACAGGAATTGCATTAATTTCTAACCTCTTTGTCCTATATACCACCCATCATGCATTAGTTACTCAGATATTTGTTAGATGAGTGAATGAAGATCGTGGGATGCATGTTTCATTCAAATCCAATTAAATCAGTTAGAATTAACTTGCCATGACTGCAGCTTGTCAAAGCAAAGGCCAGATGATCACAGATTGGGTGTGCCGATATCAGAAAAGTATAGGGACTGGCATACGGTAAACACTCAATAAAGGCATCACAGATTAGGCATAAACTAAAGGCATAAACTAAATACGAGTTTCCCATGTCAGGAATTTCTTAATCAAATTACATTTACTGTGAAGCAGATCAATAGTAGAAATATAATCAGATTAATAGGGACAAATGAGCTCAGTAAAAATTCATTTTATAGAATATAGGAGATATAACTAAATGACGAGCCTTTCTCAAAAAGGACAAATCTTCAACTTTAGTGATGCGTAAACTCAGCTCTAAGATCCGAAAGTTCAAAGGCCAAGTCCACTCCGATGATTCTTCAGCAATATTCCTGGGGAAAATAATCATTCACAACACTGTACCATTGTTAGGTGATATTATAATGGAAATTATATTTGTATTTACTCTTCTTATATCGCTTTTCATTTATTTGGGAACGTATCCATTTGCATGTTGTAAAACCAACCTTCCTGGAGCACAAGGTCACTGCTATCATTTTCTCTTCCTCCAAGCCCCTCCCAGGGCTGAGTATAGGTCTGTTTGGATCATTGATGACTATTGTTTACTGTTCGATACAGATATGTGCTTCAGTTCACAGCACCAGAGCTGCAATGTTGGTCATTGTAACAGTGTATGGAGCATTTTCAGTAATAGTGATTTTCTTGACAGTCAGTGCTAAGCTTCTGTTCTCATATATCCAGGCATGAACGTCGTATGCTAATTTAAAGACAAAGATCCAAGTATGAATATTTTATGGCCGATTATTTACCTCATTATAGCACATGCATCTTACTACTATTTCTTCCCCTTTGGGCAGAGAGGAGTATCAAATCTCTTCTCCTTATGTGGAAGAAAAACCTACATTTGGCTCAATCTAGGATAAAGCTGGAGATAACTCAGATAACCAGAAACTGCACCATTGGCCTAAGAACCGACCCTTGAGTCTTTAAAGAAGCTAACTATATATTTGGTTTTCTTTGTCTCTGTTACTTAGGATTTACTTGAAGAAAAAGGATGTTTGGGCAGAAACTGCTGCCATCTTGCACAAGCTGGTTACATGATCTTCAAATTTTTGATGAATTTTATCTATTCTTTTGGGTAATAGGCTTGGGTCAAATTACACAGTATATATTTTGACAGTGGCTGATATATGCAGTTCCAGGAATGATTGATTTGTATTTTTTTTTTCAAGTGTAAGGCCCACTTCATTTTACACAACCCATTTTCAGCATTGTCAGGTGTTATTATAATGGAAAATTGAACCATTTTTTTTTTCAGCTTCATTCATCTCTTTTCTTATTCCATTTCTTTATAGGATTGGTGAAAATACTTGGCAAATCCTTTCAAAGACAGGTTATCATTATTTAAGTTTTAAGGTACCAGGGCTCTAGAATGGATCTATGGTTGGAGAAAACCTTCAGGCTGGGGGTACTGATGGCACACAAAGAGGCTGCATGACTTTTAACATAAAAGGAATAGTACAGGTGGTGGCTGGAGCTGGCTAAAGCAGCAAGCCCTCTTAAATCATCTTTTTATAACTTAGCTAACTGTTCACAGTATACCTCTTGCATGTATGTTTGGTCGATTGAGGTTGTTCTTGTAGAGAACAGACATAATTTTGGGGTATCTCTCTCTGTTATTTTGTTTCCTGGATTTCTTCACACTCCTGTGGCTATGATATGCCATAAAATCTGTCAGGGTTAAAACTGAAAAAAAAAATTGGAAACTCACCCCTCTGCGAACACTTTCCTCAAGTTTTAGAGTCTAGGTCCTCTGGAATCTGCCAACTGTTCTGCTGCTGTAGACTATAGAGCTTTCAAGTAGTCACTTATTATATTTTGTCCAGAGTTTGTAGATCTTATCTACAGGGAGATTGGTCTATAAGGAGCTTATTGGGTCATTCTGGAAGAATGCAATTTTGAAATACTGTTCATTAAATTTTAGGTTAAAATGGCAGTTTTTCAATCCCACACTTTGTTACTGCTTTCAAAAGAACTTTTCAGCCTACTTTGTATAATTAACTCAGCACCATTTTACCATTATAAGTTATAAACTTAGTAATTTAAATAAACACTGAGTAAATCAGTTGGCAAGGTCAAAGCTTAGGGAGATGGTTGGGGGGAGGTCCTCAAATCTGAAGTAATTGGGAGTAATCTGCTAGGGCATAAGACAATTGACAACCGAGGATGATGGAAATTATTAGAGTTCATGGAGTCATGGAATACTGGTATTTAATAGGACCTTAGAATCATCTTATACCTAAAACTAGAATCCTTCTCATGGCTTCTCCCTATGAGATAGTCACTATTGACTATGAAACTCTGCCAAGAAGAATGTTGGATATTGCAATAAACTAAATGGAAACAATTGGCTAACAATGGTGAAATATCTCAAGTTTTCTCACATAAACAAGTACTGCATGTGTATTATATTTTATTTTTGAATTTCAGATTTCTAGGCTACCCTTACCATTGTATATATATTTGTTTCTTTTTAATATCTCCTCATCTCACTCTGAGCAAAAGCCAAAGTCCCTATAAGCATCAGCAAGACTCCATATAACCCACTCTCTACCCCTAAGCTATTCATCTCTCTCACCTCGTCACCTAACACTATTTGTCTTGTTCAGTCAGCTCCAACCTCATTTTACTGTATGACAGTCATACTTACAGAATCAAAAAATCAGGGCATTTCTTGGTGAATAATGTCATATGCCAGAAGCTACCATTATCCTTCCTTTTTTGGAAGGGTAAAGTACAGGGGGTCAGTTACATCAGTTCTCCAATGATCAAATGAGAAAAGGAACTTTGGATCAATATGGTTTATTTCATAATGCATACAAAGTCAAACCTAAAGAACTTTCCAAACATAAAAATACCTTTTAAAAGTGTATTGAAATGTATGTACTGTGAAAAGCAAATTTAATGAACATTTTCTGACCATATATCAAAGTTATAATGTTATAGAAAGCATGAGAATTCTTATTTTGGGGTTGTAAATACCAACAGAAAAGAATATTTGAAATGAACTTTGAGACTTTCAGGCCTTTGTCCAAAACTCATTAATTCTTATCCAAAAGAATTATAAATACTTATCAACACAATAATCATTAAAACACTAAATGCAAGTTAGCATGTATAAAATACCTTTTGTTCCCCAAATACCCTTACTATTTATGCAGTATATTACTCTCAAGAACAAATAGACATAGTAAATAATTCCTATAGGGAATAGCACAATATATGAAGACAAGAACTGAATCTAATCAGAGATTCATAATATGATAATTTTCTAAAGAGAAATTTAACGTTGCATCCATATATTCCCTTAGGATCAATGAGGCACTGGTGTTTTATATCAGTAAGAATTCAAACAACGATCTGCCTTCTTAGTGCACAGTTTTAAACAAAATACCACTGCACCTCACCACAACTACCACCAAACCCTATGAAGAAAAAGAAGTAACAAAAATGCCGTTAATCTCAAAACAAACCTTTCTTTCTGTACTATTATTCAAAATAAACCTTTCTTCCTATACTATTATAGAATGAATATGGAATACCATTTTTTAAATACTAATGTAGGGAACTATTGCAAGGCATCCTTTCTTTTTTATGTGAATGGCATTCTTCTATATTTAGTCTTATTATGAGTCTAAGCCACAGAGTAAGCTCCAAACTCCATGGAGGAGAGTTCAATGAATGGGTTTATAATAGCTAAGTCCTCTTAAGCACTGCCTTTCATGAAAGTAGACATAAAAACGGCCTGCCTTTACCATTTTCCAGAGCTACTTTCTTCACTTCAAGTGAGCCAGTGTTTTGGTCCCTTCTCATGTGTAAGGGGTCACTTATTACCTGTCCTCACCATTCTCTTCAACCTCTCCCTCTCAACTTTTTCCTTTTAGCTTATAAATATGCCCTAGTACTACCCATCTATAAACAGCAAAACCAAAATACTTTTTAAGTCTTTTCTCCCCAGTACTACTGACACAATACTTCTCTCTCCTTTCAGAGAGAGCCAAGCTACTCAAAAGTATAAGGTACAATTTAGATCTCGTCTTCACTTTCCTCTATTCCTCAGCACATTACAGTTGGCATTCTGCCCACATTACACTCTTATCGAAATGACTCTTGCCAAGGTTACCAGTTAGTGTCCATGACGCCCACTCTTCCTTCCTTCTGAGAACTTTCATCCTCCCCAGGCTTCAGGTATGTTTTTTTTTTTTTTTTCAGTTTCTTCTTCCTCCTACCTCTTCTGAGTGTTTATCCCCACTCTTCTCTGTAAGCTCTTCTTTCAATACTTTTTGCATTTAAGCTTGTTTTCTTAGATTCTGTCCCTGAATCTTCCTTATCACTTTTGTGCTCTATCAAGACAGGATAAGCTAAGTTACAACCAGCAATCCCTAGATTCTCAGTGGCTTAAAACAATTGGCATTGATTTCTTCTTCCTACTGCATGTTCATCTCAGTTCAGCTGCGGATCTCCATCACCTCATCTTCATTCAGATGCACAGCTTAACAGATTCTCCATCACTTGGAGTATTCCTGGTCACAGTCGTAAGGGGAAGAGAACATGGAAAAGGGTGTACCACTTTAAAAGTTTTTGTCCCCAAAAGGCATCAATTCTTGCCTTTCAATTTTGTTGGCCAAAGTAAGTATTAGGGTCAAACTGAACCTCAAAGAGGACAGGCCAGTATTATTCTGTAATGTGCACAAAACAAACCAGAATATCAGAAAATAACAATAATGACCATTACAGTTTCTAGATGACTTCACCCAACAAATGTGGCTTAAATTACAATATAAATGCTAATGACTTGCAAATCTGTATCTTGGGCTTATATTTAATCTATGCACCCATATATACGACTTCCTACTTCACTTGGATATCTAAACCTTGAAGTCAGCTTTCCCCAAATGATGTCAACACTAAACTTTCTCATCTTGGGTCACCTTCATAGAAGGCAAAGTCCCTTGGGGGATATTTCTGATGTATTCCTCTTCCTTAATCCATATATCAGTGGTAACCTACTCAAGTTCAACCAGTGCTCTTAATACAGTTACCTCTCTTTCTGTTTATATTATTGTTTCCTTAATATAATCCTTCTGTATTTATTGCTTGGATTGCTGCAACTGACCCTTGTGGTCTTTCTGCTACTCAGTTTTATCTCTCTCAAATTTCCCTCATCACTGCTGTTAAAATTATCTATCGGCATCACAAATTTGATCCACCTATTTTTTTTTTAAATCATGTATTGTCTGCTACTTGTTGACTCTGAGTAATATCCAAACTTCATATATCACACCAGACCTTTTATGCTGTGATCTCTAATTATTTGGCTAGGTTTATCTCTCTCCACTTTCCTTAACTCGTCACATTCCATGATCTAACACTGATGATTCAGCTCACCCAAAGGTAAAAGAGAAGTGAAAGTAAAAGATACCTCAAAAAGGAAAAAAAAAAAAAGGAAGAAGAAAAAAATTTAAGTTGGATATAGAACCTGGAATAGCCTATAGTCTGCAGGAGGAAGTTTCTCCCTATTCACTGTCTAGAAGTGAGCAGAAAGTCAGTGGTGTAGTGGAACAGCCCTCAGCCAGGTGCGTATGTGTACCTGCACAGTTGACTGCCAGTGACTTCATGCTTCCAAGGCCACTGTGCCAGGCTCGCTGGGTATTTAGGGGATGCCCAGAGCTCAACCAGAGTGGGGCACCACATTATTCTTGCTCTCTAGCTGCCAGACTCCCAAGCTGCCAAATCAAAGAAGTCTTCACAACATGTTGCCAAGGAAGTTTTATCACTTGAATCTTGTCTAACTTGCCTGGCGTGGTGAATATGATGTTGCCTCTTTAGCCAACATAATACAAGTCAAAGTTAAGGATGAAAACTAAATTAATGCAAATACTGGAAAAATCAGTAATATTCAGAGCTAAATTACAAGGTGGTGTTAGATAGTTTCCAGTTTGCCACACTTCCATTCAAGTTGTAGAACTTACATTTTTTAAATTAAGTTTTGAAATCCCTGAAATGAAAACACAAGATATGCAAAGATGCAAATCAATAATAAATGAACCACTTATTTATCAATAAAGTGAAACAGTTTATTATTAAACTTAAAAGCTTAAACATTCCCTAACTTCTATTCAGCTGCAGAATTAGATTTAATTTGCTTCTATAGACAGTTTTAATTTTGATTTTTGTTACAGAAATAAGACATGCTATGATTGCAGTATGGGGATAATATTACATAGTTATTCTAGGTGAAATATTCTGTGATGTGCTTTGTTATAGTCATTTCAGAAGTGCTGAAAGTCACTTATATCTACTACATGTAATTTTGTCATGTAAATTATATATTTGCGTATGTATTACAGAACATAAATAATATATATTATATATATTATTACAAAACATATATATTATATATTACATATATAAACATATATTACAGAACATAAATAATATAATGTATGTGTGTTGTATTATATATTACAGAACATAAATAATATATATTATGTATGTGTGTTGTATTATATCCACCACATACTTACTTTTGCCTAAAAAACTGGAAGTATTATCTGAATATTTTGAAATTTTATGTCATCTCAATACGTCATAGCCTTTATTTCTTATTTACTAATTCTGTGAAAGCAAAGTAAATATTACCACTGAACTTTTTTAATTATAGAAAAAAGAAAGAGAAAATATTACATGATTCAAAAGTGAATATCTTTCATGGAATGTGAGGAATAGAATCCAGGTCAGATGATTTTGTTTGTTTGAGATTAAACCTTTGCAGAAAATAACCCTTTAAAAGTAATATTGAAGATTGATAATATTCTTTTTACTCTAACACTATAATTAGTATCGTGTTTTCCCCAGTTATCTATAAGTGAGTCTTCTTCTGGCTTTTCCAAATAGTGTGCCAGCCCATTTTCATTATCTCAAGATCAATTGGTGTTTCTGCACCTTCACGGCCCATCTTTCATATCCTGAACCTGCTGCCATCAAAGACACACACCCCAGGCCAAGCTGTGTAATAGTGGTTTCCAGCAGTGACAGCAGGCTTTTTGGCTAGTTCTGTCTAGACAGCTGGGGCGGTGGCTCACACTTCCCCTGCCAGTCTGTCAGACAGACCTGAAGTTTGAGTAGCTCTGGAAGCCTGCATCTTAGGTTGATTATAATTTGTTGTGAATTCAAAGAAGCTTCACATAAAAGCCAAATATATTTTTTCACACTGATAAAAAAATATGTGTGTGGAAATATATATACATATAGTGCACACATACGTATGTTTGGTTAAATTCCACAAGTAGAGACCTTCTGTGTGCAGGTACTACATTTATATGCATTTATAAACTTACATTTAGGACTTATGGTCTAACTAGCAGGTGAGCTATCTTAGGTTAAAAAGTCCCCCCCCCCGTACCCCACCCTCCCACCACACACACACAGACAGAAGTTGCTCCACATCATTTTACTTTGTTTCTAAAATAGGATATAACAAACTAACTGGAAAAAAGCATGATGCAACTAGTCAAAATAATTAATAGATTTTCCTGTATAAAGCTTCCTATTATTTGTTGAAAACATCTAAATGATGAAACCCTGATTTCCCCCAAATTCATTCACAGGCATGAATAGCTTTTCTTTTTTTATGCACAAACCAAATCTTTGAAGTGTTGTGTTGCTCATTAATTTTACATTTATCTGAATACCTCACTCCTTGAGCCATCTATCATATTAGTAACGGAGAAGTTCTTTAACACTTACTCATTATTAGCCATTCTTAGTCTCACTAAGCCAACAATGTCTCCTTAACTGAAATGAATACTTTTTCTATTTTGTAGTTTCCAAATTACTTACAAAAAGAAAAGCTAAGGAAAAAAACTGAAATAAAATTGAAAATAATAAATATGCCATAAAATAAATAAATCAATAAAAATACATCATGAAAACTAAAGTAAAATTCAAGATTTAAAATTTGTAATGCTGTACATTTTGGTTGCTGATAAAAAAATAATTAATAAGCAATATTGCATACTACTTTCCCTACTCAATCTGCTTTCTCTCTCTACAAATCAACTTTCCTTGGCTAGCTCCTACTCAAAAAAATAATGCATTATGTCTTGCTCACTTTCCCCATACTGAAGACCTGGTACAAAAGAGCCTGCCAGTTGGTCTTCTAGTGTGACACATTTTCTCTCCACTTGTAAGCCTCAACATCATACAAACTAACTCTTGATTCCCTCCCCAAACCCCACTTTCCATTTATCTTCCATTCTTCAGTAGCAAAATGAAGCACTTACCTGAATCATGTTCATTTCTCAGAATACCATAGTCAATAATGATTTCCATTCTTCTTTGTCATCACATTAAGTCTTGATAACATGCTCTGTAGTCCCACTCAGTCATTTGGTTCTACCTACACATCAGAAAAAGGCTTTCCAACCTGCCATCTCATGTATCTCCTGATTCTATGTCTGTAGCCACTTTCACAACTCAAACATGCCATAAAGATGTGTCTGTTTAATGCCATGAAGCACAGACACAAAGCCTTCCTATTTACTTACTTTGTTAAGCCCATGTTTCTAACCAGGTAAGCATAAATACGGTGTCCTTGCAACTTTGTGGATCAAAACCCCAAAAACAAAAGCACTTCAGAGCTAAGAAAGAACCTTAGAGTTTGCTGGGCAGGTCCAGCCTTTCTTTTTTTCATGTTAAACTCATTAACCAGTTATCTCAACTAACTTGTCTAAGGCCATTCAGAATGTTACAGAGCTGGTTCCAAAATCATAGCTTTCTAACTCTGATTCCACTATCTTCCTTCCCAAAGAGACGCACATCAAAATAGATTCTTGTGGTTACTCTCTCCTGAACATCCACTCCACTCTTTTTATCCTTCCTCACCCCCATTACTTCTGACTTCTGTGCATTTTTCCTTTTACTCATGCCCTCTGTTAACTAGTTGAATGCTGGTGGCATTTATTTCCTTTCAATACCTGCAATGTTGAAATTTATCATAATTTGAATTGAAGTTGAATTTATCATAATCTGCCATACATAATAGGTTTTATATTCTTGATGTATCTTACTAAAACAAAGTTGGTTACTTAAGAGAGAACTCACTGTTTCTTACAGATCTTTGCAGCTCTTGTGGTTCTTCATAAATCATTGTTGGACTGAATACAATTTCACCTATCACAGGATATAGTTGGTTGAGAGGGAAATTGCTTATCACTCAACATTTAATCTATCTGATTTGCCATGGGTTACAATGGTTTCTTAAGTTCAGTATTTTTTTTTTTTTTAGGATTGATTGGTTTATTGATTGATTTGTGAGAGAGGGGGGTTGGTGAGAGCCAGGGGAGGAGCAGAGAGGGAGAGAAAAGGGAGAGAATCTCAAGCAGACTCTGCAAACGGAGCACAGAGCTCAGCACCAGGCTCGATCTCACAACCCTGAGATCATGACCTGAGCAGAAACCAAGAGTCGGCTGCTTAACTGACTGAGCCACCCAGGTGCCCTGAGTTCAGTATTTCTTATTTTGTCACTTTTGGTATTTATAGGACCACAGTAATAAACTATAGCAAGAAGAAATTGAACTTCTTCAGTTACATCCAACTCAGTTAAGTTGTAGAACATACACTTCCAAAAAAAAAGGCATGTATTTATATCATCTATAACAGAACTACCTTCAGAAAAGGCCCTGTGAATTATATGTTTATGTAAATACTAATGCTAATACTGGAACGGTAAGTGGACTGGGAAATGTTTTGGGCTCAAAAGTACCAGAATAGCAGTATCTGTTCAGAATTCTGAATTGTGATACAAAAATTTTACGTTGTGCTTATACTGACTGCTAGAAAAAGTTTAAATGACCCCAATTTTGTGACTTTCATTGTGTTGTCTTAATATTACATGATCACCTTTGATAGGCTAAAAGTGACCACAATTCCAGAATATGCATGGGAGAGTGCAGTGTAGAGTTGATTTTGAGTGAAAGCATGGGTCATTGATTAATTGACACTGACCTGTCCCTGAACTTTTTTTTGATATCATCTTTGATATTTATTTTCTGTATGAGAAAGAGAATTTAGAAACTCATATTCTATTTATTTTGTAGCAGGTGAAAGTAACGTCAACAATCTTCCTCAAGCACAATAGCTTTTCTTTAGGCCATCATACAGCTGAAACACTTCTATCTTTCTTAACAACATTCCTGGACAATCATCTTAACAGTTGGGTTTCCTGTTATGCTTAGCAGCCTGTGAGCACAGCAGCTGCTTCAGGATATATGCTACCACTCTCTCACTCATATATGTCAACGCCACATCATCTCAACTAAGTGTGAGGAATTCTCATGAGGAAGAAAATGTTCAGGGCGCCTGGGTGGCTCAGTGGTTGAGTGTCTGCCTTCAGCTCAGGGTGTGATCCCAGGGTCCTGAGATCGCGTCCCACATTGAGTTCCCCCCAGGAAGCCTGCTTCTCCCTCTGTCTATGTCTCTGCCTCTCTCTCTGTGTCTCTCATGAATAAATAAATAAAATCTTAAAAAAAAAGAAAAAAAAAGAAAATGTTCTATAATCCTCGTAAACCAAAGTGCTACCAACCTTCATAGCCAGACTTTCGGGGTGGGGTGCGGGGAGAGAAATTATCTAAAAGATATTGTGTTGTCACTCGCTCCATATCTCAGTTA
The DNA here is from genome assembly GCF_011100685.1 of Canis lupus familiaris. Taxonomy (NCBI): domain Eukaryota; kingdom Metazoa; phylum Chordata; class Mammalia; order Carnivora; family Canidae; genus Canis; species Canis lupus. Next base: position 50,211,506 of record NC_049235.1, read on the forward strand.
AAAAAAAATGAAATATGTTCAATGTGGTCTTTTATGACCTGTTGCTGTGTGATATGTTTATTAGCAGAGACAATGTATTTTACCATCCAGTTGCTTTCTGTGCTCTCATTCCTATCTGTAGGTCCATCTGTTTACAGTTGTTTTCGTGGCTGACTCTGCACTTGCTTCACATTACCTTACTTTTGCAAAGTAAAATTAAGAGGGTGTGGCTTGATATAGTAGAGCCTCATAAGTACTTATTAATGAAACTCAGCTTAAATACTTACAATTGGGACTCCGACCAGCAACCTTGTTTGCAAATGACATTCCACAAAACAGTAAATGAAATTTGGAGTGCACCAGCCTATGGCCAATCTGAAAGCAAGCCATTCTGTCTTGCTATCTCCATGGCAAATTTACTCTACCTCTACAAATATTTAGATGTTAATTAAAAAAATATGTACTGAGATACATACTAAATGCAAAGCACTGTGCCTTACATTAAAGTATTTAATATAAAAATACCTTGACATTATATATCTAGATCACTCAGTGAAATAAAGCCCTTCTTAAAAATATATATTTATTTGAGAGAGAGCAAGAGAGTGAAAAGGAACAGGGGGACAGGCAAAAGCAGATTCTCTTTTGGGCAGGGAACCCAATTTGGGGTTGGATTCCAGGACCCCAGGATTATGGCAAGAGGGAAAGAGTGAAAGGCAGCTGCTTAACCCCCTGAACCACCCAGGCACCCTGACAAAGCCCTTCTTTAAGGTAAACTTCTATTATAATGGAAATCCTTTCAGATGTTACTCAGAAGTTATTGTATCAGAAATATCATACTTTTACATTCATGAATCTGGCATATATAAAGAGAATTATTAAAATAAGAAATACTCAATATCAAAAGGTATGTGAAAAATATTTAATCTTCTTTGAGACTTGTAAATTCTTTTTCCAAGAGTTGTTTTCACCCCCTCCCACTCCTCACACCCAGCCATAGATCTGACAAGTTACTCTACCAACTAGTGAATTGATCTCATTAAGCCAAACTCTAGAAAAGACTAAATGATAATTCACTGTAAACATCTTCCCTAGGGGTTAATTGTGGGGCAATAATACCTGCATCCAAAGAATCTGTGGAGATGCAAGGATGAGTTTGATTATGTCTAGAATAAGTCTTTGAATTGCTTAGTGAATGACCTCTAATAATTTAGAGCAATATTGTTATTATCTATTGCCATGAGATTGTTAATTTGTGTTTATATAATGTCTTTCTTAGATGAATTGGAAATGCTCCATTTGAAATCAGAGCAGTCTCTAGAGAATGCTGCCAAAATGTTTTATCCATTAAAAATAATTCAAAGCCAGTTAACTGGCCAATGAGAAACATTAATGCTTTAGGAAGTCTCTTCTACACACTTACCTTGGGTCACCATGCATGTCTGTATTTGACTTTTAATTAAACCTCTGTGTAGTGCATTCCATGTTAGATAACACCGGCAGAAATGAATACACTCTGTAATGCAAGGGATTGTACAGTGATTGCAGTGATCCATCGGGTCTTTTCAGTGTATGTGCATAGAAACAACTTGCTGGAGATCGGCCTCAGAAGGAAACAACCACCTTATATTTTAATTGCATATTTTATGGCACTTAATAATTGTTAGACAATGTGCATGTAATCCCATGGGCTCCTCAGAAAAATTCTCTGAATCTTCATAATAAGTAATAATACTAGCTACCACTTATTCAATAACTGCAGTGTACAAAATATACATTAGAAATACACACAGGTCTTTTTTTTTTTTTTAAGGCAACTGTAGTGCATACTGTAGTGTTCCACTCAGACACTGCCCCCCTCCCCACCCAAGAACAAGCCATTTGTTTTTCAGGGGCTAGAGGTTAGCTTCTGAGGTACTCCTGGGAAATTCCATCTCTCCAAAGAGAGCTGTCTCCTTCAAAATTGCATACCCTTTTCTCAAGGCAGCCAACACCCAATGACTTGATGAGAAGCTACAGGGGCCTGAATAACATATCACAATTCAAGACACTTTAATTCAATTAATCTTATTTCAGAGTCCTCTGTGGGATTGGTTGACACCTTCATTGCAAATGTATAGAGGTTCAACTTCTCTTGTTTCCCTTACTTCTTCACAGACATTATTCCAGGAGCACCTTCTCTTCCCAGTAAAACTCCTCCTTCCGAATGGAGGGAGGAGTCTCCTGTCTAACCTGACCTCAGATTCCACATGAATTTCAATATAATGGATGAGAAAATGAAGGATCAGAATGAATATAGGAAATAAGCTTCAAATCCACAGCTTTTTATATAACTCAGTGTTGTCTGACTAGGAGGACACAGAACCAAACTCGAGAAAGAACTCCTGTTTTCTAATGAAGGATTATTTTAACTATGAGAGTAGGCATATCTCTGTGAGACCTGATAAAACAAATTCTTTAAGAATTTTAGAAAAAAGAAATGTTATTTAAAAGTTATCTGCATCACACTTTTAAAGTAATGTGATCTGGGGGCACCTGGATGGCTCAGTCAATTGTGTCTGACTTTTGATTTCAGCTCAGGTCATGATCTCAGCCTCAGGGTTATGAGATCTCAGGGTTGTGATCTCAGAGTTGTGAGATTGAGCCCCACCTTGAGCTCTACCCTGGGCATAGAGCCTGCTTAAGATTCTCTCCCTCTTCCTCTGCCCTTCTCCCCCTAAAAAAAATTAATATGATCTAGAATTTTAACTGCCCAGTTTGTTTCTGAAGGTCACAAATTTTAATTCTCTCATGTACTATTCCATTAATTTTAAATTGTACAAAGTTTAACATAAATAAATAATGAAAATGTACACTATTTAGAGCTACATGAAGGGAAAGTAAGGAAAAAATGGAGATTTGCACTATTTGGGAATACATGAAGGGAAAAAATTCTGTAAGCAAATTCCACCTCAAAGATACACAGCTACTGGTTGGACTGTTAGTCTTACAACATTAAGTGCAAATGACAGAAATTCGGTTAATATGTTTTTAACTTTTGCTTTCTGTCTTCGTGTTTATTTAGAAAGAGCACTTGTTAATCTGTCAATATAAGTATATTAGTGATAGAATAAACTAAAAATATCCTTTCCCTACAAAGTTTATATTCAAAATGCAAGGAACTAAAATACTCCTGGCATTTTATTTTTCACAGAAGTCATGGCCCTACAGAAAGTAGTGCTAGAAATCCTACATAGTACCATTCCTAACAAGGATTTTTTTTTACTCTAAAATTAGAACAGCAAAGGTCTTCTATAGCAATAAGATATTGCAATATGTAGGTCATTTGCATAATACATTTAGAAACTAATACCCCCACATATTTTTGAGAAAAGATAATCACTTTCCTACATGTCCTTATAGCAATACTCTCATGGTGTATAGCACTTCAGATTTGTATTACTTATGAAGGGTTCTGTTACTTACAAGGCTCATATCCCTGTGTGAGATAAAGCCATCCTATTCTAGATCATATTATTTTGCTCATTATTCTAATGCCTGAGACATTAGCCTCCTGAGCCCAACTCTCATGAAATTAAAAATGGAAAAATCATAACAGCAGTGTGATGAAATAATTTGGCTTAAAGTTCTTTAGTATGTTTTCTGTGTTTTTCTGCATAAAATACAAATTGTGGTGTATGACAGAAAACAAAATATAATTAGACAAAGAAAAGTCTAAATATACAATAAATTCTGAAAAACAGAAACAAAATTTGAAACATGCGTTTTGTCAAATCACCAAATCACTTACCAGTCTCAACCACATATGAAAAATCAGGGATTGAAAACATTCCAAATGAATCAATTTGTCATTTCAACTAAATTGTTGCTCAAACCCATTATTGTAACCCAAATCAAGAACCATGATGATAGGGATCCCTGGGTGGTGCAGCGGTTTGGTGCCTGCCTTTGGCCCGTGATCCTGGAGGCCCGGGATCGAATCCCACGTCGGGCTTCCGGTGCATGGAGCCTGCTTCTCCCTCTGCCTATGTCTCTGCCTCTCTCTCTGTATGACTATCATAAATAAATTAAAAAAAAAAGAATTAAAAAAAAAGAACCATGATGATAATGCAGAAGTAGTACATTAGTTCTAGGCACAAGAACTATTTGTTACTTGAATCTGAGATAATGAGACATTTGATATACACATTATTTTTTTCACTAGTACTTGGTCACACCAAAGGCTATTTAAGAAGAAATAAGTTCATTCCTACTTTATGGCAGAAGCACCTAAAAAAGACTCAAATTCGGAAGTAAAACTATTCCAGCTGATGAATACAGCTGCTAATGAGTAGTCATTGGGCATCATAAATCATAAGTTGTGGACAGAACCCACATTTTCCACATAATAACCCTTGCTGGACACTTTACTGAGAAGCTTCTACTCTAGGAAGCTTGAAGCCCAGAAGCAGAAGAATATCAGCACTTATAATGGAAATAGATGTAAAACCCATGCAACCACAGTGATTAGACTGCTTGTCCTTTTTATAGAATCATTAAAATCACTGTAATCTTAACAGCCACAAAATGAGCCTCTTAGCATTTGAAACTTTCTCACATGCCTGAACTCTGTGCTGCCAGCTACGCTCAGAAGGTAATATCTGGTTATATGAAAATAACGAGCACAGTGATTTAAACAAGAAAAAAGCATTTATTGCTACATATTAAAACACTACTATCTTTGGTTGCCTATTAGCTCCACCAAGAAGACAAATTTTCTAATTAGGGTCTGGGCTGTAAGAGCTGTTGCTGGTAAGAGGTAACTTGTAGGTTGCGTCAACGGAATACAAAGTTAAGGAATCTGAATTCTTTTTTTTTTTTTTTTTTTTTTTTTATGATAGGCACACAGTGAGAGAGAGAGAGGCAGAGACACAGGCAGAGGGAGAAGCAGGCTCCATGCACCGGGAGCCCGATGTGGGATTCGATCCCGAGTCTCCAGGATCGCGCCCTGGGCCAAAGGCAGGCGCCAAACCGCTGCGCCACCCAGGGATCCCAGGAATCTGAATTCTTAGAGCAAAGCTAGGCAATTGCTAAAAGCAAGCATACAAGAAATACCACCCCACCTTTTCAGATACTGAAGACCATTCTCTCAGTTTGTGTGCACAGAACTGGCATCTGTAAGAACACCCTCAATCTAGCTTCACTCAAGCTCATGTAACAAAGAGCCTCTACAGGGTTCCCTGCTGCGTGTTTTAGGTCTTTAGTATTTAGGTTTGACATAAGTAGTTATAAAAATTACAGAGAGGTGAACATAGTATAATGTTGCCCCCGCCTGAGACACAGCACCTCCTCCCTTAAGCCACTCCTGGCACCCAGAAATCTTAGAGCCTTTTCTTGTGGAACACAGTAACTAGAGGATGAGGGTGGTAGTGACCTTGCCCCGTGGTTTTTGCTTGTTTTTATCAGGCTGCGTAAGGGAACATTCTTCCCAGTAGGCACATTTTCTGGGAAAGAAAATTACCTACATTCATTTCAGAGAGAAAAAGAGAGAAAGAAACAAAATTATAGAGCCAGGTAACCACTGCCCTGAGGGAATTGTTGTTGTTTGTCAACCTCCCAGTTGTTCATCTGTTCAGGCAAAAACCGTGAGAGACTTGCTCCACTTTCAATTGTGGGAAGAGTACATCTTTGGCAGCTTATGAATTATCAATGCTCTATACATACTTGATGCCATTTTTTGGTCTTTCCCTTCAAAAATCTATCAGGTCTGTCATGCTTGAAGGCCATAAATTTAAGAGGAAGGCAGGAGGAGGAAAGAGAAATAAAGGATAATAGACCTGCAGCAACTTTATAGTACATTCTCTTCCTGCATTCCCCCCTGTAGCCAGGCATATAAGACCTATGTCATAAGAGTTCTAGAAAAATCAATAATACATGGTTCTACCTCTGTGCAAGGTGCATAGTACTTGAAAGAAGATGAAGGTACCCTCAGAGAGTTTTCAAATAGGCAGTGGATAAAACAAAGATGATATATATATTTTTTAAATCCTACCTGTTTTAAATATATGCATGGTGTATATATACACACACGCATATGTATATGATATTATGGTCTGTCGGATCAATATTGAAAGCATCAGAAAAGTTTGGGAAGAATTGAGGTTTAAGGGAAGTTTTGTAGGATTGCCTGGGTGGCCCAGCCTGTTAAGCATCTTCCTTCGTCTCATGTCATGATCCCAGCCAGGGCCCTGGGATCCAGCCCCAAGTTGGGCTCCCTGCTCAGTGGGGAGCCTGCTTCTCCCTCTCCATCTGCCCCAACCAACCCCATTTATGCTTTATCTTTCCATCTCTCAAATAAATGTTTATTTTTTATTTTTATTTATTTTTTTTTTTTTAAGAGAAGCTCTGTATAGGGACATCTGGGTGGCTTAGCCAGTTAATCAGCTGATTCTTGATTTGGGCTCAGGTCATGATCTTTAGCATTAGACTGGATAAACAACAGGATAACAATCAGTTGATATGAATTTAAATTTTCTCCTTAAAAATCACAAAGCTACAGCTCCAAGGAGGAGATGTGATGGATAAGATTTCAGCATCTGTCCTCTACAAACACAGAGATATTGTAAGAGCCAACTGAGCGCTCGGTGAGCGCTGACCATCAGAGGCTCATATTCAAAAGCAAAAGACCAAAAAAATACATACATATTTTTTAAGATTCAAATGTGATTTTTAACACTCCATGGACCAATTACCGACATCTCCTTACAGTATTACCCAAAATCCGAGATAAGTTTTCTGACAAAGTTGCAAATATCAGCCAACTTCTTTGACTTTGATAAAAGGGAAACACTTGTAATTAGCATCAAGAACCTTTTGAATCGCTTTGCTGTAATATTTTACCCAACCCCAGAGGATACCATTATGGTGGCATTGTTTCTAAAGTATGATTTAAATCCACCTAAGAAGATTTACATAGGGCTTGAAGAACCTCTAATTATTTACAACACACAAAAAGCAAGCACATGCCACTACTTGTGAAAATATATTAAGACAAAACTGGGCAATGTGTTAGCATGGAAATCTGTAATTTTAGAGTCAAAAAAGGGGGATAAATAGTCTGTTTTGCAGAAAGAGAAACACTTATAAAAGTGCACAACAATGATTCTATCCTTGAGAAACCAGCAGGAATAATAAAAATATGATTTAATTAGAATTTGAATTTTGTAATTCTCAAACCCTGGAGACTAATGAATTTGGGACACTTGATCACCAGTCTTAGCAAATATTTAATAATACTATTTTGCTTCTTATAGCCATGGAAATAACTATTCATAGAAGTTAAAAACAAGACAACAAGCCAAAAAAATGAAATCTCTTATGCTAAGCCCCACATCACCAAACCAAGGCTTCACTATAATTTTGGCTCTCCCAGAAGTGGAATCTTAAACCAGTCATTCAGGAATTATCTGATCAGCGGTACTGAGGTAACCTGCCTGATAGAACTCAGCCATCCCCTAAAGGAAAGTAGCTTTGCAATAACCAACCCGCTTTCTTGCCAGTATACCTTCCTTGTTGCTCCTTGCTGACTATGAAAGTCTTTGATTTTGTACAGCTCCTTGGAGTTTATCTGCTGGGTTGCATGCTCTTCTATTCAAATCAATTTTTGCTCAAATAAATTCTTGTAATTTTTAATAATCCTTAGCTTATCTCTTAATAACTCTGGTACCTGAGGAAGGATCTGAAGGAGACCCCCAAGAGCTCCAGGGCAATGAGCAACAAGATGGTGGAACTTGCTGAGCCTCCTTCTTGCTGCATCTGAAGTGGTGGGAAGTCACTCCCAGATCCTAGTTTTTGATTTATGGGCTTTCAGACTTTATCTGAGCATTACTTTTCCCCAACTGGGTACAGGAACTAGCTACAGTTGGACTGGGTCTGACTTATAAACTGGACTGGGTCTTGAGGTCAGACTGGGCCCCCTGTGCAGCCTCAGGTGAAAAAAAAAAATTGTTTTAAGGTGAAACAAGTAGGCTAATGTTACCAAAGATAATTTTGAATTACAGTGGCCAGAGTGAAGAACTTTCAACCATCTTTAGGTTGGCTTGTCCATTTATGAGGGACCCTAGGGAAAAAGGGGTCTCAGCCAGGCATTCACCTTTTAAAGGGTAAAGGGAAAATATGTTTCCTCCTCTACAGTGTCTGGTGACCAAGATGAGACCTGCTGGGATGTCCTACTTTCTCTGGAGCCTTCTGATGTGATCCTGGGAAAAGTGGCAGAAGTTGGCAAAGGGTGAAAATTCTTACTAAAGTCACCTTTTCCAGATCTCTGTCTGTGGTGCTTGGCCAAGAGAGGAAAGTAAAATTTCCTGCTGTCCCCTCCTTTCCAAATTCAGATTGGCAAGAGAAAACATTTTTAAGAATTAGATCTCTGAATCGTGACTGATGAATTTGCTTTTGGGCACCCATTGGTGATCAGTCCTTTCTATTTTAGGGATACCTATTGCCTTTGTGTTGATCTCTTCTAGTGTCCTAAGAACTTGGCTTGGCACCCATAAGGCTGGGGGCCCCCACGATATGACCACACAGAACTATATGTTGCTCTCCATTTATGGGTGGGGCTGTGTCATACCCTAGAGTCAGATGTTAATGGCAATGCTCAGAGTTGTCCAGTGCCACTGCTGCATCTTTCTTCCAACTAAAAAAAAAAAAAAAAAAAAAAGAAAAAAAAAAGAAAGAAAGAAAAAGACAAAAACAAAAAAACCCAAACAACAAAACAAAAATGGCTAATTCAAACCATTGCTGCTGCAGCTGTGCCAAGATATCCATTTAAGCCATAAGGATGAATGGGTGACCCCCACTTGCATGCAGGTGAGGAGAGCTCTGCTGTGAGAGTGTTGTGCTGGGAAATATTTAATAGCAAGCTCCCCAGGGAAAAAAAGTCCTGATTTGTAGCATTTTTTTTTTTTTTTTTTGTCTTGCAGCATACTCTCCCACCTTGGCAGACAGATATAATGTACTAACTTGATATAACTGAATACAAAACTGGGAAGATATGCATACAATCAGCTTCCGTGAGCACTGCACCATGGCCCCCACTCACTAGTGACTTCTGCTGCCCAGTCATTTCATTTGTCTCCAGAAGTTGGGCTCTGAACAGTATGACATTGAAGGAAAAACTGAACTAGGACTATTGCACAGGTCCTCCTAGACTAACTTAAGGCCTTCAAAGAATTGCAGCAGAATTAGAAACTATTAAGAATATAATTACAAACTCTACAGACAGTTTGCTGAGTTTATTTTTTTATTTTTTTTAATTTTTTTTTTATTTATTTATGATAGTCAGAGAGAGAGAGAGGCAGAGACACAGGCAGAGGGAGAAGCAGGCTCCATGCACCGGGAGCCCGACGTGGGATTCGATCCCGGATCTCCAGGATCGCGCCCTGGGCCAAAGGCAGGCGCCAAACCGCTGCACCACCCAGGGATCCCAGTTTGCTGAGTTTAGAGCATCAAACCAGAAAAACAAAAAAGCAAACACCTCTACCTTTTCAAAAGCAAAATAGAATTTCAAAGGCCTCTTCATCATTGTCAATGCATGAAGCTGGGGTGCACATCTGGGAATAAGCTAAATAGAACACCCATACCATGTTTCTACCATCTCCTCATTGCCATCAACCTTCCTGAAAAAGAGTAAAATCACTAAAAGTTCTTTCTTAACCCTAATTCCATCACCAGTGCCTATACTGAGAACTTCAGTCTATCAACTGCTCATGATTTGTCATTCTTGGTCCTAAATAAATGCATTTTAATTTTCTTTTTCTTTTTTTTTTAAGATTTATTTATTTGAAAGAGTGTTAGCAGGAATGGGAGGGGCAGAGGGAGAGAGAAATTCCAAGGATACTCCTTGCTGAGTGCAGAACCAGAAGTGGGGCTTGATTTCACAACCCAGAGATCGTGACCTGAGCCAAAACCAAGAGTCAGACACTTAACCAACTGTGCCACTCAGGCACCCCTTAATTTTCTGCCAACTTAAGAGCATACATATTTTTTTCTGGCATCTTTGATTTAATCTTTCCTTGCTTGAGAAGGAAAACTTTAATATTCATCAAACAGGTAAAGGAAAATGAAGGAAGGAGAGGGAGGACATAATCTCTTTCTAGCTTGTGTATATCTACACAATACCCTTGGGTCTTTCAAGAGACTCGGACTTTTTTTCTCTACTTCCCCCCCCCCCAAAAAAAAAAACAAAAACAAAAAAAACAAAACAGGTAGAAGGTGACAACTGTGTATGGTTTCCACCATATTGGGATTTTAGATAATGAAAGATGTGGCCCTGCAAATATGCAAAATTTACAATTAGCACAGATATAATTCATCCAATGAATAGGAAAAGTTATTTCATGAACATGTGTTAGCTATGTGATGAGCTTAATGAACAAAGAATTTGGTAGATCAAAATAAATACTTTGAGAAACATAAAAGGAAGAAAAATCTACCAATTATGAGATATATTACCTGTCAATCTCACATTTGTGAGATTAGAATGCATAAGCCTTCAGCATAACAAAGTATGTGAGAACAGGTCCAGGGCAGCGGTGATTTATAACTGTATCCTTGCTCCTTATGAACCAATCACTCTCTTCTGACTGTTGATTTCTTCTCTGTTGTCAAGATTTAACCAGGTCTGTCACACTTCGGTAACTCTTCTGGCTCAGGCTTTCCCTCTTTTCTTGGGAGTGCTCCACTTGGCTTGGCTATGGTGAGCCAGTTTGAAAAGGCAGCATTTCCTAAGCTCGTAATATAAAAATCATTGGGGCACTTGTTAAATGCAGATTCCCAGGGTCAGTCCCTAAGAATATTAAATCAATAGGGCAGAAACTGTATTTTTTTTTTAAATCTCCCTTACTTGACTCCCATGCTCAGACCAAGGTGGGAAACATTATGATGACTGGAATGAGTAGATTTATCTCATTCCAGATAAAATAGGTTTATTTCAAGGAATGAGTATTTTAAATAATACTTGAGCTCCCAAAAGTGTCAATCAGTAGCGATTGTATGGAACACTCTGTATTCTCTAAGTTATATAATGTGCTCAGGGGAGATATGTCTGTGAAAAAGCCACAGCACAGTCCTTGGCCTCACAACTGTGATTCTCATCATTTCTGCCCTAATTCATGTAACTGTGATTATATCATGTAATTATATCATCTGTGGTGTTTAGTATGTTGCTTTTTATAGTCTAGGTGCTCAGAAATGGTCTACTGTTGACTATTTGACCAATGATCCAAATCTGCTGAGGGGTCTATCAACCTCAGAATACACACACACACACCTCAGTCATGCCGTGGCATGACTCTAGAAGAATAACCATCATCCTTTACATTCTGGGAGCTTTATCTATTTCTACTTACTAATGATCAGATCTGGTCTAAACGTTAGACTTTTTGTCTAGCATCCCAATGATAGTCATATCCCTCTGGACAGAATTATACCTGCCCTCTTCTCTTCCATATTTATTTCACTTAAAATGTACTGCTTCCCTAATTATAATTTAAAAGCAGATACCCTTGTAAAAATGTTGCTATGTACACAATTTTCCAGAAAATGAAAAAGCAGTCCAGATTTGCTTATGATAGTTCTGTGAAGAGTTGCTCTGTGAAGAGTTGCTCATTTGTATCCTTCTACCTCAGGTTTAGGCGCAAATGCTTCTATAAGAATTCTGAATAGCAAGAGAACACAAGCTATTGCTCTACGGACTAAAGACAGCTGTTTGGCAGACCTCTGTTAATATTCGTCAATGCTCCAGATTCCTGTAATCTATCATAGGGTCATTCAGCATCTGATGGCGAAGTGATCTGCACAAGTCAAAACAACACAGCAATAAGTTCATCAGCCTGATGCAGAATTTAGGCATTCCAGACAGATGGTTTCAGAGTGAAAGGTGTATTAAAAGAGGGAAGCAATTGGACCATGATCTAATTTTGCCTCACTGATTTTCCTGTGAGTGGTTTTCTACCTTATTGTTCTTAATGTTGATAGGGTCACTTTCCTCTCATTTGTCAGAATCACATCAAATGGAATGAGAAGATTTTTACCTGTTTATTTGTTGATTGGCTATAGCAACCTCTCTCACTAATAGGCTATCTCAAACTACAGCTGGCTGCATTTGATAATATAATCGGCAGTATGTTCCTGCCTGAAAATTGGAGAATAAACTAGATGACTTGCTGTAGTCCCCTGTCTGGTATGGGAGCTTTGACAAATGTTAGGCTGCTTTATGTTTGCATTTAAAAACAAAGAAGGAAAATGGCATTTATTGAAAAGAATCACTTCAGAGGAGTGGAAAGTTATGTTACTCTGGGATAAATGAAAGGGATTATTAACAGTTTGTGATTACATAAAGAAAATTTAAAAATATGGGAAAAATTACAAAATTTGTCTATTTTACTTGTGATGAACAGATAACTTAAATGAGCTAATATTTAGTCAAAAGCCAACACCAATATTAAAACCAACTTGAAAGCCATGGTCTCGATAGATCCTTGAATCAAATCAAACCATTCACAGCTTCTTAAGAAATATTTACTTAAAGCCACAAGGAGGAAAATAATTTTAAATGTCACAGAGAAATCACAAAAAAAATTAAGGATCTAGCTGATTTGATGCAAAATTTTTGAAAACCCCTTTAAAAATCATCAAATGTAGTTTATAGGGTAAGATTTAAAAGCTTTCATAGAGAGAAATGATTTTAGCACATTACTATCAAGCTTCATTATTCCCAAGCTAAGAGAGAGGACAAAGAGCTAAGCAGACATCTCAGATGATTCATTCATGGTCTTTCCAGGTGATGGAAAAATTCCTCTTGAGCCAGTTAAATTCTGACCAAATTGTTTGGGGAAGCAATGAGAATATTTCAATCTCAAACTACTACCACTATTCCCATATTGTGGGTACATTAAATGGAAAATCTGATCTTCTGAATTTTATATATATGCATAAATTATATATATACATATATATAAAATAAATTTTATTTTATATAAAAATTTTATGTGTATACACACACATATATATATAGATATATGTATATATCTATACATATATCTAGAGAGAGAGAGAGAGAGAGAGAATTATTGAAGAGGCTAGAAATAAACTCCGTGATCTTTTTAGCAGGATCTATTTTTTTGATAATTTGGCATCCCATCACACATTTAGATGCAAGGAAGAAGATGGAAAAGTTAACTTACTTTCTATATACAGATCGGATTTAGAGGAGTGTCTCCTTCAAATCTCTGTCTTTTTTTTCCCCTGTGACTTGAAAGGAGGGATTAGCAGAGTAATTAGAGGCATGTACAAATCACTTGTCAAGGGACTGCTGAAAGGTATTGCAAGTTATTAGTGAGAAATCTGGACAAAAGAGTAATATTGTATTGATCTTCTATCTGAAACTGTGTTGGAATGTACCCCAAGCATGAAAGGAATTAAGAATCTGGTCTTTAGGGGCACCTGGGTGGCTCAGTCGGTTAAACATCTGCCTTGGCTCAGGTCATGATCTCAGGGTCCTGGGATCAAGCCCCTCATTGGGTTCCCTGCCCAGCTGCAAGTCCACTTCTCCCTCTGTGACCTCTCTTGCTCTCACTCTCAAATAAATAAATAAAATTATTTTTAAAAATATATTATCTTTATGCTTAATTTTGAAATATCAGGATTTATTTATTTTTAAAATAAAAATAAGTTTATTAGCATTTTTAAATGATCAAAATAATATATGTACATAGTTTTAAAAGGAAAATAATGATAAAAGGCTTCATGGAATCCATATTGTCTAAAATATTTTCTTTGGTTTTGTTTTTGTCTAAAATTGTAATCCTAGAGACTTATAGAATTTGGGGCATATTCTATAAAATAAGAAGTAGCTAAGTAGCTTTTAATTTAGGATTTTGCTTGGAATCAGAAGAAGTAACCCAGAGCATCTGAAGGTAACATATGAGGAATACATTCATATCTAAAGGCATCACGTTATTTTATGAAACTCTAATATTGAAGAGAAATATCAGGCCCAGGGGATGCTCTAATAGTCCTAAATGCTGGACACAGAAAAGGTGGTCCTACTGCGTAAGAGCCATGTTTCTAGAAAGTCTGATGTGACCCTCACTTTCTCAGACATAATTGTTGTGAGATATTCTCCCTGAGTGGATCTTGAAGCCCTAGAATCTGCAACTGTGTCAACATTCCTAATCTTCTGAATTATTCAGAGATGTAAATAAATGTATAACTTACAAGTATGTTTATATCTGATCACATCCTCAATTCTTACTAACCTTTGTCAAAATAGTAATTGTGGAAACCAGAAGTCCTTCACCTCCCCCTTGTCTCCTTTCCTTTCTCCTGCTCTTGTTAATAATTTTTCCTGTTGTGGTTAAACCCATACATAGTGTTTTTGTTAACAGGACTATGCTCATGTGGTTCATGTTGGTCCAAATTTGTACATTATGGGTATATTTCCTTTCTATGTAATTTTTATATCTCTCAAAGAAAATAACTACAACTTTATTTTCCATCTGCTTATTTTTCTTCAAATCTTCTTGCATAGTCTTCACATCAAACTGCAGACAATCTGTCATTTCCATTTTTTTCCCTCCTGTCCTCATGTTCCTATCTGGCCTAGTTACCTACCAAGTCTACCACCATAGAACCATGCCCTCGGAATGCTTACTTTTCTTTCCTGTGTTAGACCCCTTGTTTCTTGAATTCTGTATTTCATTCTATCTTTGTTTTATTGTTCATTTTGGTAGAGCATATCCTCTACTGGATTCCTAAGAAGGAGTTCAGGGAAGCTCTTTCACTTTCTTTTTATGTCTGTGTTTATTTAATTATTTTGGACTTCTAGTGTACCAGTCATCTCTGGGTTAGTAACACATCATTAATCTAAGCATTTCCATCTGTTTATTTAGTTAGTTATTTGTAATATTGTAGAAATCACTCTTGAAACTAGTATACAAATAGAGTCTAGAACTTAGAAATAACCTTGATTTAACAGAGAATTCATAGAGTGAACTCGTCTGATTGATCCACTTGCCTCCCCTGGAACCTGAATCCTATATCCAACATTCCCTTGCTTTCCTTTATTTAACTTATTGTAGATAGATTTTTTCATAAAAAGTAAGTCATAGGTAAGGATGTGTGTGTGTGTATGTGTGTGTATTAGTTGTGTTAACTCTATGAAGTTATTATGTTACACTCTATTTGGAGTACTTATTATTTCTCCTTAATATTATATTGCCAAGATTCATTCATGTAACTACATGGTTCATTCATTTTGAACCACTATATAATATTCCACTTTCCAAATATACTTCTTTACCCCTTCTATTCATTCAGCCAATATTTATTGAAGATATATTCCCAATGAGTATTATATATACAATGGTAAACAAAACAACTCTTTTCCATCATTTCAAATCCCAGCTATATGGCCAGTGTTATCATACCTCCTAATTTATTTCCCTTTATATTGATAGAAAATTGCCTGGTAGATTCTTTTCAACTAAACTGTTAGTGTCCTCATGAACAACAGTCCAAAGCTGTACAACATCAAGGTAGAATTTTGGGTTACAGAACAGAGTAAAGAAGGTACTTGACATCAGAGATGTTTCCATTGCCCTTCAGATTTCACATCTTAGGTGACAATCTATATGCCAAGTTCTTTTAACCAGCCCTACCCATAATAAAATCTTTCAGATCACACAACTATAGGTAAGTTGAGCATATGTTTATGAGATCTTGGAAAGTATGCAATCCTTAAATAAATCCTCAAAACTGAAAAAGGATCTTGAATCTAGCCTCTGACATATAGGGTAGAATGTGGTATCAGGTAACAATTTCTGATGATAGGAGCACATTTCAGAATTCATATAAAATGAGAAATAAGGAATAAATAATATGTTCCTTTGAAGCTGCATATATCTTTCCTCAAATTACATGAGTACTTTCTTTACCCTCCCTCATTCTAGATCAGTCTGCTGAAGAATTGTGCATATCCTAAAACTTAGCTTCAGAATATTTTCATCAAAATGGCACTTGGTTTTCTCTTCCTTGACTAGGGTTGTCTTTACTTCTTTTATTTATTTATTTATTTATTTATTTATTTATTTATTTATTTGGTTGTCTTTACTTCTAACTGTATTTCTGAGTTGTTTGTGTCCAGCAATTCTGTGGTTCTCCTGCACAATGTGTCACTTAGTATTTTCCCTCCCACCCATGCCTCCACACACTGGCTTCAACATAACAACACCTGCTCCACTCTGGGAGTGTTTGCAGCAATACCCCAGCCCTGCTGTGGAGATTACAGTAATCTTTGGCTATTACAACACATATATTTAAAACATATCTGGAAAAATAGTGTTTTAGCTTTCCAGGATGGCAACGATGTCAGGCAAACTACATAACACATCCTTACATTCTTCACTATCATTTCTGCATTTCTTTCCTTTACTGTTACTACTTTCCTGGTTGCTTTCTTAAATCTGCTTCTCATCCTTTCATACAGGTCCTTTTGATTTTTTCCATTATCTAACTTTTATGTTATCTTATTTTTCCTAGTTCTGCTTTTTCTGTCCCTAAAAACCATTTCTTCAGCCTGTTCTCATTCTACTACATCAGAAATGGTTCTTCCATCTTACATAATCTTGTTATACGAATGCTAAATTATTTTTAAAAGATTTATTTTGAAAGTGGACATATTGACAAGTATATTCTGAAGGAGCATATATATAGACATGAGGATTTCAAAACTGCTTGAGAAATCTCTCAGAGCCATAGGTTGAATTTTTATCATCTGTGTTGGAGTTAATGTTGAAATGATTTAAATCTAAATGAGTTCTTTTTACAAATGTATTGCATATGTCTTATTAAGGGAGGAAATTCCATTGAGAGAAATTGTAAATACAGTAGCAATATTTTGAAATTAAAATGCAATAATACATCTTTATACCTTAATCTTCACTCTAGGTAACTGTGAATAAGATACATACTAATTAAAATTTTAGAGGTATTTTCCACTATGTTATGTATTGATTTAAGTACTCATCTCTCAACCCAACTACCCTCAGAGCTCTAGGGAGTTAAAACTGAAAAAGAATATGGCAAAGTATATATTTAAATTTATATGTTCTTCCAATATTATTGACCTTTCAGATGATTGAAGGTTCCAAGCCTAAAACAGAACAGTTTTATATTGGGCAGCCCGGGTGGCTCAGCGGTTTAGCCACCTTTGGCCCAGGGCCTGATCCTGGAGACCTGGGATCGAGTCCCACGGCATGGAGTACCATGTCAGACTCCCTGCATGGAGCCTGCTTCTGTCTCTCTCTCTCTCTCTCTCTCTGTGTGTGTGTCTCTCATGAATAAATAAATAAAATCTTTTTTAAAAAAGGTTTATATCTATATTTTGTTTCTGATAAAATATTCCTATGTGGTCATATATATTCATTATTTTCTGTTTGCAACTTTCTAATTCCCTCTCTTTGAACCTAAAGTATATTATTATTTCTGGATATATTAATATTCTAAAATTTTCATCAGGTCTTTTTATTATTTTAAAATTTATTTTATTTCAATGAGGCTCAACTTGTTAGATTTTAATTTTATGAATGATGATTTGGTGACAAGTATAAGAACTCTTCACCTAGCCCCAAATTCCAAAGATTCTCTAGTATTTTTTTTTCCTAAATTTTTATAGGTCTAAATTTTTACATTTAAGTCTATAAACCATTTTCAGTTAATTTTGTATAAGGGTAAAGTTTACACTGAGATTTATTTTTTTCTCCCTATGAATATTTAATTACACCAGCTTTAGTTTTTGAAAAAAGCTATCATTCCCATATCAAATTGTTTTGTCCCTCTTTGTCAAGAATCTGTTCAGCATTATTTGTGTGGGTCTATTACTGAGTTCTCACTTCTGACTCTTTTACATAATTCTTCTTTATCAAAATTGTAATAGAAGTATTTTGTTTTAAATGAGGGACAAGATAAGGATGTCAGCTGTTTTAATTTGTTTATTATTGTACTAGAGGTCTTAGCTAATATGAAAAGATTAGAAAACAAAATTAAAGGTATATGAATTTTAAAGGACTAGAAACTTTTCCTTATTTTGAGATGATAATAGTATTATGTTGAAAATACAAGTGAGTTTGGGGAAAATATATAAGAATTGACTAGATGCTTCAGGAAGACCAATTGGTACAAGATCAACTATAGAAAGGTAGAGCATTCCTCTACCCAAGTAACTAATAACTAGAAAATATAGTAGAAAATGATACCATTCTCAGTATCAATAAAAACTTGATAAAATACCTAGAAATGACCCTAACAAAAAAAATACACAAGCCCCTTCATAGAAACATTATAAAGATTTCTGAAGAATAGAGACAAAGCTTGAAGAAATGGAGAAACATGTAAAAGATGATAATTTTCTCCCAAAGTAACCTATTAAATGCAAATAATATTTTAATCAAAATCCCAACAGTTATGGATGAAATTTAGAAGTGAGTCCTTAAACTACTACTGATGAGTAAGGGACAGAGAGTAGTTAAAATAATAGTGCAGTTGAGGAGCAATGTGGGGCAACTGTCCAATCAGATATCAAGCCTTACTTACTATAAACTATGTTAATTAAGAGACTACAGTACTGCTGTAGGCAGGAACAAAGACACTTCTGGAACACAGAACACAAGAAGAGACATGAACACTGATAAAAATGCAATGTTCTAAGAAGTGGCAAAATTGATACACAGCACAAGTAGCATTACAAATTATGTGGAAAAAATAAATCAGTTGCAATGTATTGCAGTGCAAAAACCTATTATCTGTATGAAAATAGACTTCTGTCCCAATTCAGATTATGGACAAAAAAATTCTAGTGAATTAATAACTTAAATGTAAAAACCCAATATTACTATTTTTAGAAGAAGAGTAAGAGCATATTTTTATGACCTTTGGATACAAAGAAGCTCTTAAACAAGACTGTAAATTCTACCCAGGGGAAAAAAAGGTTAGTCGATTTAACTGCCTTAAACTTATATTCTAAAATATTCAGCACAAAAAAATTGTTTTAAAAGACAAACTTTGATCTATGTGAAGATATTTGTTAGTATGTAACTGTCAAAGGATTAGTATTCAGAATTTATAAAGGACTTCTAAAATCAATAAGAGAAAAAAGAAACACAATCCATTAGAAAAATTTGAAAAGTATAAGAACAGGCCATTCATACAAAGGAGAATCCAAAAGAAAAAAAAACACTACATTTCACAAGGAATTATAGATACACAATTAGATACATACACACACACACACAAGTTTTCAGGTCACAGCTTAGCAAAAATCTTTAAGTCTGACAAAACAAAGTTTTGGAGACACTATGGAGAAATGGAAATCCTCTGTAGTGCTTATGTGTTTATAAATTGGGACAAATATACTATAGAGCATTTTGATAGCAATAAGCAAAGTAAATGTGCATTAAAATGTGTAGCCATCAATAAAGCAGCTCTATTTCTAGGTATATGATGCAGATGATTCTTGCACATCTGTACAAGGAAACCTATTACAAGAATTTTTATTGCCACATTATTTCATAGCAAAAATGTTTTAAAATATATACTAACAGAAGAATAGACAAATAAATTGCTGCATAATAATAACAAGTACAGCAATTAAAATAAAGTTACATAAGTTAATATGGATAAATCTCAAATATGATGTTAAATTGAAAAAAAAAAAAAAAAAGAAAACTCATTGCCTGACAATGAATTCAGTAAACCTGCAAAACCAAGTCATATAACTATGCATGGAATGGATATATCTGAATTTAGTTTTGTTATGAAACATGAAGAGCATGATAAATATCAAATCCAAGAAAGCAGCTACTGCTTGTGAGGAAAGAATTGGCATCAGAGAGGTGTGCATGAGGGGCCTCTAGGACTATCTATAATGCTTTTCAGTCTGTACAAAAATTCTGAAGCAAATAAACCAAAATATTAAGATTTGATCAAGCATCTAAAGGCAAAACGAAATAGGCATGACAAACCATCAAAGCAAGAAGTCAGGTAGGGAGATAGAATCAAGATATAAGTTTTAGCATGAAACCCAGAATATGTGAAGCAATTTCTGACAGAAAATGGGAAGTGAAGCCAGGAAAAATCCCCCGAGGCATGAAAAAAAGTGCCACTGACTCTTTGTGTAAGTTCCATGTGGTGTCTGTTAAGCAAGGGCTCCCTGTGCCTTCACACTTAGAGAGATAAGGTAACAAAAGATCTTACAAGAAGCCGCACAACTTTGTCATTTTCCCAACTTTGGGGGATTTTCAAGACTAGGGCAAATTATGGCATCTGGGAGCGCCTGGGAAATGCTAGGATCAGACATTTATGAATGCTGCCTGCATGCAGTCCATGGCTTCGGTGAAAAATGTGAAAGCCTCTCACCCATAGCAACTAGGAAATTAAGAGGAACACACTATTATTTACTCCATCACAACAACCATAAGTAGAGAGACCAATTGACCATATGTCACTAAAATTGTCTAGTACTCTCTCAGATTGTTTGAATTCCGACAGAAAGACAAGCCACTTAAGGAAATTTGTACCTAATTTGTCATGAGCTCATTACCATACTCCTCTTTCTGGCTGTGAGACATCACATGAGCAATGTGCCTTCATGAACTGGTCTTCCTCGTCGGGTATTGGCTTGAAGTCCTGAGTTATTTGTACAGTGTGGAAAGGCCCAGCAAATATTAGATTCCAACTATCTCTTCATTTTCTCTTCTCCAAGTGATCCCTGCCTGCAGTGCACTCGGTGAAAGCCTCTTCTGAAGAGATTAATGAGGTTGGGAGATGAGTTAAGTCATTTATTTTTCCATTCCATCATGAAAGAGTTCAAAATTACCTCTTTTGATAAGCAGCCTAATTGATCATGTGACCACTAAGCAGTCCTGGTTTTCCCTCAAGTGTATCTGGTTTTATTCATGAAGGCAGAAAGCATCTTAAAAAAGCTTAGGATGAGACTACATGAAATTCAATAGGCCTGGCAATGCCTTCCTTAAAGGGCTTCCTATATGTCTAAGCTGCATGCACATTCTGCAGGATAACCTGTAATGGGTCGGAAATATTTGCATTCCATTCTGGAGTTCTCCTTCATGAACAGAGGCCAGAAAGTTCTCCATCATGAATAGAGGCCAGAAAGACCAAGACAATATTAAGAGAAGGTTACTGATGCTTTCATGTGGTATCTATCAAAATGACTCTGATTCTGTCTCAGTAGGGATCGTTTAAATAAGTGTTTCAGAAAATATTTCAGGGAAACCTACAAGAATTAGGAAAAGAATGGGCCAAATGTCATAACATCTCTCTGGATTTCTCTTGTGTTCAGAATCTTAACTTTGCAAGGCCTTGGTAATGCTAAGTAAAATAAATTGCTTAGATTTCTCGTCCTAGTCGGTAGGAAGGTTGGTGCAAAGAAAGGTGCTCTGCTCTTGCAAGATCTAGACTCTTACATGATATTTATGGATGTAATGTGGATTTTGGAGAAAGGTGGGAGGGGTAAGTGTGCTGGCATAAAACTTTAGAGCCTCTTTCTAGAATTTTGCCATCCAGAACAACATTTTGGAATCTTGTCATTAGTGTATATTATTTGTTTATGTTTTATTTAATACATATCACTTGATTATAAGAACAATACACATTTAGATGTAATACGATGTTCAAATTAATTACTACATGTGTACATATAGTTTATATCTCCCCAGATAATCAGAGCAATCATACTTAGTGCATATTCGACTTAAATTTGTATTTGGTTCTATTCCATACTCTTGGTTTTATGTGAAATCAGATGAAATAGTCATTCATTTGACTGACATGTGAATGCTTATTATGTACCAGAAACTCTACTAGATAATGGTTTCAATGACTGGGGGAAATGTCAGCAGGGATAAAGATGTAGAAGTTGAAATTTAATATTTTTATTTTGGGTAGCTAATTAATTCTTATTTGCAATTTTTCCTTATCACAGTTCCTATTAAATGTAGAATGGACACATAGTGGAGAGACTGTATTCAGAGGATGGACTAATTGAATATTTATTTATAGACCATTGTCATTTTTTTGCTGCTTATCCCAATCCATCAGCCTTTTCCTCTAACAGTATGAGAGAACCAAATATAGCACTTACTAAAAGAAAACACTAGAATGTAGAGTTTTCTGGATTTGTGGCAGAGGAGGAAGGGTGAAGTTAGTGCTTATATACTGTTTTCAGTGGAAAATGTTAGTATTATGTTAAATAACAGCTTATGCATTTTGAATTGCCATTAACAAACATCAAATGTTATTTTTAAATTTTATTCTATTTGAAAATGATAAAAATTCATTTGAACATCAAACTCCTATAAATTAAATTTAATTAAATGACCCTAACATAAATGGAGAGAAATCACAGGAAATCTGTAATAGAGAGGGAATGCATTCTAGAGTCTCTTGATTTTTAGAAAAATAGTGTGAGCAGTAGTTGGACAGCATTCTTGGCACTTTCACTTTAACATCCCAGAAATCCTTGCAAATGTAATTTATCTCAATGCATGTAGGCTCCCAAGAACTTTTAGAGATGGGCTGCTTTTCTCTCCCTGTTTGTATTACACAATGAACCATTGTATTTGCATCATTTTACCTTCTCCACTTCTCATTATTGTTCACCTAGTCAGACCCCATTTCTTTTCAGAGACTGCCAAGTCATCAGCTCCATTCTAACCATGTTAAACAGATTTTATTCCAGTTTTGTAGTCACCTCTTTATTAGCACTCTAAATTTATCATAGTTTGAAACCCAAAGAAGGTAGGAGCTTTTGTTTTTTGGATAGTTTTAATAGCAAAAGAATATTTCCATAAAGTTTGCGTCAGAGCCTACTCTAATACTTGTATTATACTCTTGTGTACATATCACCCGTATGTGTTCTTTATTTTTCTAGGAATATAATTTCAGCTAAATTCACTGAATAGTTTTTAATATAGTTCTTCCATCATAAAAATTAGAGAAACTTTTCAGAGACTTACTAAGGGCTCTTGTCTAATAAGTTAGTCTTCAGTGAAGACATATCACAAAAATATCTTAAACCACCTGGCAAAAATATGAACCAATAAAGCATGTAAAATTACTCCAGTTGGTATCATGACAGAATAAATTTCGAAAGTCATTTATTCTTTATATTTTGGAATCTTCAAACTTAAACTGAAAGGCTGTGTTTGCTCATTCATTTTCATACTCCCAAGTTGCAAAACATGAATGCTTCAGAGATTTCCATTTTGATTTTCAAGCTTAAACCACTGATAAATTATATCAAGAGCATATCCTATCGGTCTGCAATTTCTCTTCTAAAACTCTATTTAGTTTCTACTTGAATAACAATTAAACATTTCTAATCTGATTGAAATTTGCGTTTTAGAAGGATTACTCTGTATTATCATCTGGATATTCAGTGTCTTTATACTAATAATAAATGAAACATATGACAGATGAATTTTATTTTTTCCTCCAAAAAGTTCTTCCTAGCTATTGTTTGATCACTAATAGAAATCATTTTCACAAAATTGTTAACAGAATAATCCCATGGTTTTATTAATCAATCCTGTATTTTGGCACTTAAAGATCTAAATCCTTCTTGTGCTGCTATTATTTGATTAACGTACTTTTGATGAGATTATAATTAAAGAAATGGATTTCCCTTAGCTCTCATTTAGTCTCTAAATTTAAGTGCCTACTTCTTCCCAAGACCAAAGGATTTTTTACAGCTTCTCCATTTTCCTGTGGCAGCCACATATACCTTAAATCAAATTTGGAGACCTTTATAGCTAAACCTAATTTTTCTCATTAAGTTAGGTATATATGAGTATACATTAATTTTTATTGAATTTAATTTTTACATGATTTTTAAAGTAAGGTCATTAAATCTCCTAAATGGGATCAAATTACTAAAATTATATGATGGTCTGACATATGTCTAGTGGATGAAAGAATTTAAGTATTTGAGGCTTTTTATATCTGAAATTTTGGTTTCTCATTACTTCTAATTTTCCCTTTGAGAGAAAAGTACTGAAGTTTACTGAAATGTTGCCTTCCCTCTTATGTAGTTCTCTCATACTCCTGCAGTCAGTCTGATTTTTCCCCATAATTACCTCCATGGTGGAGCATAATGAAGAAGCATCTGACCCCTATTACCCACTTGTTTTCCATGACACTATGGTGCTATATAGTGGCAACTTCCAGGGAATAACTCCAGCCAATAAAATGGTGGTGATCATGACAAAGACGACAATGACTACAACCATTATTTATAAAATACCTCCCGCATATCAGAGAGTATTAAGTGATTTACATATATTACATCATTTAATCTTCCTAACAATACCTGCTTACTATCCTCATTAAACAGTTGAAAAAGCTGAGGCTCAGAGAAGTTAAATATTTGGCCCAGGGTCACATAGCTAATGATAAGTCCAAAATGGGAACCCAGTGACCATCTGGCCCTAGGGCAAATTGTCTCTCCTTTATTTCTGTGGTTTTTCAACTTAAATCATTGTCACAATCCGCTGGGGGTCATTTCTTTAAAAATACAAATGATCATGGCTTCTAACTTAGCAGGGCTTTGGCTGAAGAGATGCTTGAGGCAGGAGCAAGGAATTCTCTCTTTCAGGAGTAGCTTTCTTTGTTCTTTGTTTTTGGGTTACCCCTAAGAATATGAAGACTTTCCAGGAGGTGTAGGGCTTATGTACTTTTAAGGGAATTATTTCCTATTCTAGATCTTCCAAAATTTTTTTTAAGATTTTATTTATTTATTTATTTATTTATTTATTTATTTATTTATTCATTCATGAAAGAGAGAGATGCAGAGAGAGAAGCAGGCTCCATGCAGGGAGCCCAACGAGGAACTTGATCCTGGGTCTCCACCTTGTCGCCCTGGACCAAAGGTGGCACTAAACTGCTGAGCCACCAGGGCTGCCTTAGATCTTCCAAAATTGATCTGCTTGCTTTATTGCCTCTCAAAGAAGAAAGTTACACTTTATCAACCTCCAATTTTAGCATGGTACATTTCCACACAATATAAAGTCTATAGGCTAAAGAATTTTCTGAAATGGGTAATATTAGGTGTTGAGAATGTGAATAACTAAAAATTAGGTATAAATCTTTTTTATAAGTATAGTCATTTCCAATTCTTTGACTTCAACAAAATTGAAGAAAGAACTAATTGAGTTGCCAATTACCATTAAAAATAGGTCACAATGTCATTTTTAACCTATACTTGAATGTTTAGATAGTTGAATTCCTTCCTATAAAAACATCTTTCATTTACATCTATTTATTTATGTCAGAAAAGTTTCCTAATCTTTAGGTATATGAAAATGAAAAATAGGAATTGAATTGGTGGTAAAACTCATTTCATTCTTTCAATATTATTTGCACTGAGATACTTGAAAATAAAATCTTACATAGCTCATTAAAAAATCCATTTCCAAAAAATTTTACTTTTGAAATCCAATGATTATGAAAATCTGTAAAATATTTTGTTCCAATTGTATATTACTAAATTGCTAAGTATTGAGATCAGAAAAATTGATAATATCCACAGCCTATGGTTAAAAAGAAGTTAAAAAATTATATACTTATCTATATGTCATTTTATCTGTATTTACTAAAATTTAGTGATAGCTCTATATAAGGAAAAATTTTGTGAAACTTCAAGGTTTTATAGTACAGCTGCTTGCACTTGTTTAGAAGAAAAGGCATTTAATTTTAAAATTAATTCAAGGCATTCCAGAAACTCAGTGAAGAAGACGTTATGTATAATTCAATTACAATTTTTGGCACTGATGTGTTTTTACTATTTTAGCCCCATAGCTTCTATGATCACAATGACACTGGGTCAACTGCCGTCACATATATATATATATATATATATATATATATATATATATATATATATAGTACCAAAAAGTACTAAGCCATTTAACAATATGAACAGCATGTATTTTTGTCTCTCTGCAATGTCACCAAAAAACATCTCTCAGCCTGAAATTTCCTAAGTTACTCTGATTGTTGGCAGTGATATTAACATGGAAAAGCATATATTGACATTTTCAAATTATACCAAATAATTTTCCAAAAAAGGCTTTGTTTCTGTTCTAATCATGTCAAAGAACACACCACAGATATTGTGCTAGTAAGAAAACAAAAACCTCTACCAAAGGACAGCGTTTAATAATACTTTGTTAAAACTAAAATAAAGGACTTGAGGATAGAGTTAGCATTGCTGAAATTAGCTACTCTGTACCAGAAATAGTCATTACTTAAAAGTATTTTCCTTTTATTAGTGAAGATTGTATCTTAATCACTGAAAATAAGCCCTTAGCAAGAAGACTGAGAACCAAGTAGTTTCTTGAAGAATCAAATATAGAAAGACTGGGTATTTCATTCAGGGTCCCAAAACTTGTTTTTAAAAATAATGTTCATATTTATTAAATGGCTACGTATAGGGTTAAACTCATTTTGTTTATATAATAACATTGTCATGTTAGGTAAAAACTGTGACAGATGAAGTTAGATAAGACTTTATGCAAGGCTATTGCAATAGGAGTCAATACTATTGCAGCTGGGGAAAGATATTGAACTCAACTCCCTTGAAGCAAAAGGCAGGAGAATTCAAACACTGGAGTGAGCTATGAAGAAGTACTGGAGGATTTGGGGGAGGTTGATTTTGTGGTTATACCATCTGTGTTTGAATATTGGTGCTAATGGAAGTTAGGTTTTCCCCTCCTACAGAGACTGGTAGATAGGGGCACAATCTTTCTTGATGATTGCATTTCAAAGAGATGGCTCCCAGGTGAGAAAGACATTCTGAGATTGCTAAACTAAAAAGAGTCCGGAAGCAGATGTATATTTTGGAAAGATAGGGAAAAAAATACAATTGCAAGTTTTCTAAAGTAAAACTCTAAGGAAAGAGAAGTCAGGGGTATGTAGTCAGGAAGAAACTTGTCTAAAGTTTAGTCAAACTGAGGGAACAATAAAACGACCTTTGTCAGTCATAACAAAGATTATTTTGGCTGTTGAAAAAAATCCAGTAAAAAGGTGACTGTTCTTTCTTAGATAGTTTATAGAAAGTTGAAATTACATTGAGAATATATCATGGATTAATTGTAGCTAGATGGAATGTATACTTATAGGTTGGTACTGCTGTGGAGCATGGTAGTGACCCTTGGCCAGTGCTAATACTTTAATTAAAGATGAATTATGTGTGTAACCATGAGTCTGTCAATTATCTTGGGAAAGGGTGAAGGAGGTCATTTGCCTGGTGAAGACTGAGAGTTTTTTCCAATTAAGATTGATCATATAGCTATAACATGTCTATGTGACCAGCTCTCTGTGAGATCCCACAATGAAAAAAATGGGGGATTCCTGTGACAGAGGTGTTTCATATGCTTTCAAAATGATGGTTCCAGACCTGGAGGTAAAACACACACTGGCAACCCAGAGATGGGAAGACAAGTCAGAGCCTGAGACCTCCAGACTCCTTTCTCAATGCACATCCTCATACTATTACTATACTGCAACTTTCATCCATAATATTCTTCTATGTCTATAAACAATCTAACAAGTCCTTTTAGAAATGGGATAATTAGGGTAATGGTCATGTAATTAATATATGTAATATATGCTAATACATTGATTCATATATAGAAACTATCTCATGTAAATCAAGTAGAGATTATTCATTTTACTTACTAGAACTTATCTTTGAAGAAACTTTGGTCATGTTGATATTTCATAAATTTTTTTTTTTCAAATTTGGCCCATCTATATACTGACTAACCTCTGCATATAGATTCCAAAATATGTATGGAGGGGTGGCTGGGTAGCTCAGTCAGTTGGGTATTCAATTCTTGATTTCCACTCCGGTGGTGATCTTAGGGTTGTGAAATTGAGCCCCACATTGAGCTCCGTGCTCAGCATGGAATCTACTTGAGATTCTCTCTCTCTCTCTCTGCCTCTTGCTTGTGCTCTTTTTTTTTCTCTCTCTCTCAAATAGATACATCTTTTAAAAAAATTTTTAATAAATAAATAAAATCTATATGAATCAAAGCCTAAAAATTTGAGACAGAATTTTATAAACTAGAGGCTTTCAGGGCAATGTTAAAAGATGAATCAATTTAACAGCATTTAAAAATTGGAAAATTTTATGTATAAATCCTGATTGCCTCTTTCATTTGAAATATTGGAATACCCAGCCAAGTGAATATTGCCATCTGTAACGATCAGCTGAATATTGGCTTCTCTTTTTATACTAAGCATGGCATTTTCTGTCTACCATAGTCCACACTCAGCCTACTACACATATTTATACCACCAACCTGGTGTACAACCATAAGGCAACTGAAATAATGCCATTCAAAGAATAATTGAAAGAAATGGGATTTTTTAAAGATTTTTATTTATTTATTCATAAGAGACACACACAGAGAGGCAGAGACATAGGCAGAGGGAGAAACAGGCTTCCTGCAGGGAGCACCATGTGGGACTTGATCCCAGGACCCTGTGATCATGCCCTGAGCCAAAGACAGATGCTCAACCACTGAGCCACCCAGGCATCCTGAGATGGGAAAGCTTAGACTAGAAAAGAGAAGCCACAGGAATGACATAATCCTTTTCTTCAAACATTTCAAAGATTTTCACATGGAAGATGTAATAAAATATTTTGTGTAATTCCAGTAATAATTCTGACATCTTTGTCTCTATAACATCTTATCTCATGTATTTCTCATACTAGTTTCTGTCTGTATGAGAGGCCAAAGTTCTTAACACCATTTTATAAGTGAGAAAACTCAAAAAGATTAAGGAGCTTGCCAAGGGTCAAACAACAAAGAAAAGTGGAGAGCTGGAGACTAACTGCAAATCTTTTTATATTAAGACCAAGGAAGGCACACAAATGCTTCAGGTACCAGAAAAATGACACAAATGTATGTAGGAGCAGGGGGTGACAATAAGGAGTGGTGAGGTCTGTGGAAGATCAGAGAATGCCTACATCAGTTAAAATTTAACTTAAAACAAAAGTGATGATGAGCCAAAAACACATGTTCCTTTGGATATGGATAGAGACTATGAGTCTTGAACTTCTCTGCTATATGCTGCCTAGAATAAATAATGGATAAGTGATGTTACTATTGCTAAAAGTACTTAATCCACGTAGGGATACTATACTAGGATACAGACTCAGGATGAGTCGAATTCAGTGACTTTTAAAATTTCTCTGACTCCAAAGTCCTATGGGTAATTTTTTAAAAATATATTTCTGGGACAGCCCGGGTGGCTCAGCAGTTTAGCACCACCATTACCCCAGGGCTGGATCCTGGAGACCTGGAATCGAGTCCCACTTCGGGCTCCCTGCATGGAGCCTGTTTCTCCTTCTGTCTGTGTCTCTGCTTCTCTCTCCCTCTCTGTGTGTCTGTCATGAATAAATAAATAAAATCTTAAAAAAGAAAAAAGATACATTTCTGGTATTTATAAAATACAGACTAGCCAAGGTGAAATGTGTATCCCATTTATATTATTGAATATAGAGGTAAAAGAAGTTACACTGACATCTCATGTTTCCCAAGCAATTGTTGCATCCAACTTATTCAGCCCTAGAGCTTATGGCTGGGTAATTGTACCAATGAAGGTAACTAGCTGCTTTTGCAGTTAAACCCAAAATATTGGGGTGCCTGGGTGGCTCAGTCAGTTGAGCATCCAACTCTTGGTTTAGACTAAAGTCTTGATCCCAGGGTCATTAGATCAAGCCCCACATTGGGCTCCACACTCAGTGGGAAGTCTGCTTGAGACTTCACCAACCTCTGGTCACTTTTTCTCTCTCTTTCTCAAAAATAAATAAATAAATAAATCTTTTTTTTTTTAATCTCAAAATATTAGTCTTCAAATACAGTAAAACTTTACATCTCTTTCAGATGACTTCCAAATGGCAGCTCCTGAATAGCAGCAGCCTTTCCCATAGCAGTAATTCAAGGACTCAGGTTCCTTCCTTTTTGTAGAGTCAAATTATCTATGTAGATCAAAGATTGTCCTGGAGATCATCTGCCCAACCTGCAGAAGGCGAAGAGAGTATCACAAATATCGTACATGGTAAAGTTTTGTATGCCATACCTGGCAATGATGCTCTGCATTCCTGCCTGTATTCCATTAGCCAGAATTCAGTTACATGGCACACCTAATGAGAGAGAGTGTGCCAGTTGTAATCTAGCCATGAGCCTTGGAAGAAAAGGATATGGGTTTGATAAACAATTTCTGGGGAAGCAATGCTTAGGCTTATTTTAGAGCAAGCATATAGTCCCAGACTTTTTATATCTACTCAACCCAAATAGCTCACCTTTGCATAGTTCTATATATTTGTCAGCACAGTTTCACATTCAGTATTGCAGGTGACCCTCCCAGTCATCCTGTATGAATGAACTAATCTTCTGCTCTCTTCCTCATTCTAAGCTATGAAGCAAATGTAAGCACATTATCTCTGCAGTTAGATACTTGGGTTTAAATCCCACTTCAACTACTTGCTAACAACGGTGCAATCTTGGGTGAATTACATTACCTCTCTCAATCTATCATCTTATCTGTAATATTATGATAAAAGTAATATATATTATTGACAATGTATTGTATACTGATATTAGTGATCTCGTTTAATTCTAACAATAACTTAATGAGGAGGTTTTGTCATTGTTTCCATTCCACAGATGAGAATACTGAGGTACAGAAAAGTTAAGCGACTTTGGGGGTCACACAGCTAGGAAGTAGTAGAGCCAAGATTTTTAACTTAGGTCTGTCAAACTCTCAAACTCTGAAAACCTCCCCTTTTAAATGCTTGGACACTCTATTTTTAGTATAATATGTACTTTGCAGTGTTGTAGTGAGGATCAAATTTGAAAATAAAGAAAAATATGAACAAATGAATTAATGTGAATGAATGGATGAATGAATGAATGAATCATCATGTGTCTTATAATGTGACCAGGTAGGACTAAACAAATAAAGATATCTGAGCTCTATTGCCCCATCAGATTCTTCATAATTTAAAAGTAAATATCCTGGTAGAAAAGCACAATAATGTTTATATGTCTACAACATTCACAAGATTGTTCTACTGTTAGGATAACTGATCACTAATATAATTCATGAGAGAAGTTTGTTTAGCATTCTTTTTTCTCGGTTTTTTAAAGATTTATTTATTTATTTATGTATTTATTTATTTATTTGCGAGAGAGAGATTGAGAGAGAGAGTAAGAAGAGTGAGCTAGAACACCAGTAGGGGGAGAGGGGTAGCAGGAGAGGGAGAACCAGGCTCCCTCAGATCCAAGGACCCTGGGATCATGACCTGGGCCAAAGGCAGACTCTTAACCAA
This sequence comes from Canis lupus familiaris, assembly GCF_011100685.1. Taxonomy (NCBI): domain Eukaryota; kingdom Metazoa; phylum Chordata; class Mammalia; order Carnivora; family Canidae; genus Canis; species Canis lupus. Next base: position 50,242,935 of record NC_049235.1, read on the forward strand.
CTGAGCCGCCCAGGTACCCTCTTTTTTCTCTTATACAACTCCCTTTCCAAGGTACATGGTGACATTTGTGATAGTCCTTAAGAAATATCTCAAACACACTAGCATTAACTTGTATTTTTTTAAAATCACTTAGCAACTTTAAAACTTGTTATAGAAACACCCATGCAGAGCAAAGTGTGACAGACAATGCTGCAGTAGCAGTGGTGATTATAAATGATTCGTCTACAAAATGTGACTCTGCAACCTTGAAATGGTGCCACTGGGGTGTATTATGCATATGGCACTGATGCCCACGCAAAGATTCATAATTACCAAGCACATGTTACAGGATATAATTTCTTGCTAGGGGAGAAATCAAAAATCTTGTGTCTCTTAGCTCGAGCATGGCTCATATCACTTTAATGTGTGACAAAGGTACCATATACTCAATTTTACATGTTACTTGTGAATGTCAAACAATGCCCTGGAAATGTCCAGCAAAATCTGTGTGCAAACCCCAAATAAGAGGTATATCACTCAGGACAAATGTTTCTAGGTTTCATTTCCAGGGAAAAGGCTATTACATTTCCTCGGGGAATGAACTAAACTTTTTAGTTGCAAAAAGAAAAGCTAAAAATAAAAATGCTCCTGAAGAACAAATCAGGAATAGGCTGCACTTAATGACTTTGGATACGTTTAAAGACAAGGCATAGTTTCAAAAGATAATCAGATTTCTTTATCCTTGATATTCTGAGGGCAGTGGAAAAGATAACCAGAAATCTTCCAATCTGGGGCCCTAGAACCCATATCTGTGGGAAATTGTGTTACTGTGTTTTGATACCAATTGAATCTGTGACTCTGATTCCTTACTGCCTACCTCATAAAAGTGCCTGGCAGGAATGAAAAAGTTAAGCCTGTCAAGTAATTCCTTTACTCTTTCTGAAGAGCCCAGGTAGTTGCTAAATCTCCCAATTAAAGTGAGGCTAACTTTCATCTTCAAATAGATCACTATGCACAAATAATCTTCCCTCTTATTCCAAAAATTGCCCCCTTAATCCAGCTCTATATAGTCCTAGGCATATAAAGTCAACTGGAGGCCTCACCATCAATCTGAAGTAAATAGATCAAAGACAGAGCTATGTAGCCTCCCTCCCTTAGGTTTGCATTTCTGAGTTGTCATTGTATAATACAAGAAAGGAAAGGTAAGATATTTAACTTAAAGCATAACATTGAGAAAATGAATATAATAAAATTATTTATTCCACTGATTCGTGTCATAATTCTTTGTTATGTGCTTACTATGGGCCCTGAGCACAGCTCTTCTTGCTTGGCACGTAGCTAGGAACCAGAGCATGTCCCCAGCTTCATGGAGCTCACAGTGTAGTGGGAGAAAGAGAATAAAAGTACAATCTGGTATACTAAGTGCTTCGAAGGAAAATAGTGCAGGCAAAAGGGGCAGAAAGGGGTGCAGTGGTGAGGGGGAGGTCTCTCTGAAGAAGGACATTTTAATTTGAAAGGCCAAAGGGAAAAGCCCTTCAGGATGAAGGGTGGAGAAGTGTGAAGATTCTGGAGTGGAATCAGCTTCTCATGTGCTAGAAGCAATAAGAAGGTCAGCGTGACTAGAGTGGAGGGAAGTAGAGAAGCAGGGAATGTGGTAAGAAGGGAGGGGTTTAGGTGGTGTAATGCATATTGATTATCTCCTCTTCTGTTGAGCAAGTCTTTAGTTTTCTCCTCTTTGTAGAGATCTATAGTCTCTCTCTCTCTTTTTTTAAGGTTTTAATTATTTGACACAGAGAGAAAGCAAGCACAAGCGGGAGGAGCAGCAGGCAGCGGAAGAGGGAGAAGCAGACATCCCACTGAGCAGGAAGCCCAATGTGGGGCTCCATCTCAGGACCCCAGGATTATGACCTGAGCCAAAGGCAGGTGATTAACCAACTGAGCCACCCAGGTGCTCTGAGATCTATAGTCTCTTTGTGATCAAGGCCACTGTTGTCTGTTTGCTTTATACACCGAGGTGACATACCGCAGCCTGAAGGGAAAAGATAAAGCACTAAAAATAAAAACAAAAACAAGGAAACACACTGTGGAGCTATAAACCAGAACCTTGGAACTGTTACTACATAGTGTTCACCAGAAAGCCAACTGAGGAGTCTTTCATGGTGAAGCAGGTGGTTTTGGGTTTGTACCACATTGCTAGATATTTGGACAATGGACTATCATTCTGTTTCTGTACTTGGCACTCAACATTCATGCTTTAAAATTACTTTAACCTTTAAGACAGAAATAGCCTAATGCCCTTCAAAAGAAATTCTATTACCACAAATATGCGTTTACAAAGTGTTTTCCTCTCATATTCTCTATCAGATTAAGTGAAGTCTTTAAAAGGCGACTCCATCAAGAGCCTTACAAAATGTACATAGTGATGCTGAACCTTCCCTGCCCTTTATGATTGGAAGGGCAATGCAGCCATATGCTGCGGAGGATAGTCTCCAAGTGACGGTGCCTCTAAATACATCCCCTTTGCTAGGGGAGGGCTGAAATCAGCGCAGTATAAGCCTTTCAGTTTCTTATTTTGGAACATACATGGCGGTAGTCCATATACATACCTCATTTTCATAACTGCATTACCTATAGAAGCATCATAAACATTTCTGGAAATGATATTTTTCCTCAAACCTTTAAGCTTAATGGAAATTTTAGAAGAGAACTGAAACTTCAAGCTGTGTCCTTACTGAAACTGTCTCTCTCTAATGAAAAAGTACTCCATAAAGCTAATGTTTTTCTGTTACCATTTACAGTTCTTTTCCCCAATTCTCTCCTTCTAAAACTTCAAAGGCTTTAAGACTGCTGCATAGTAGAAAAGCCACCCAACCAGGAGTTTTGCTCTAATACCGGCACCATCACTTGGTTATCTTTACATAGTCTTGGGCAAGACACTGACTGCATCCTGTAAAACATGAGATTTGCTCTGCCCTTCTCCAGGGTTGTCATGAATAAATGAATGAATACATGAATATTTTCCTCTTTGAGACATCAAGCAGCCTGGATGATTGGATATGGCTCATTCTCCCTGGTGTCCTGGACGTGCTTGAGTCATCCTCCTTATGCTGAGCTGTTCATACTCGTGCCACTGCCCCGAACACACTGGTTCATGGCCCTTCTTCAGGGCGGCCAACCTGAACTGCAGCACTTTTCTTTCTTTAGCAAACACTTTGGCTTTCAAGTAATAACTGCTTTAAAAGTAAAGTGAACCCAAATATATCAATGATTCAGTAATTCTACTTTGCAGTGTAACATTTGCTAATTAGAAGAAAGATGATGTATTGTTACAGCTCTATCAGCTGAATCATGTTTTCTCTCCATTCATCTAGCATCACTGACAAATCGAATACTATGCAGTGGTAAAAAAGTCCTACATCTGTGCTAATATTGTAGCTGCTAGCCTCCTGTGGTCACTGAGCAACTAAAATGTGGCTGGTGCAACTGAGGAACTAAATCTTTACTTTTATTTAATTTTAATTAATTAAAAATTAGACAGCCACATGGCTAGTGGATTTTGTACTAGGAGATCTAGACTAAAGTCACAAAAATATTATCTAGGGGCAAGGGAAAGTTTTCATGGTCACTTGAATGCTTAAAATAGTTTAGACAGGAAAATGCCCTCTTATATAAGTTGACTTTAGGTTATACTCCGTATTGGTAGCCATCAATTTCCTTTTTAAATAGTTTACACGTAGCTGACTAGCACATCTGATTATTGGTTTCAACTACTTTCCCATTGGCGGTTAGCAAAGACAGTGTAACAGACATGAGATATCTTCCTCTAGTGAAGGCTTCTGTTTTCAGAGGAGACCTTTTGAGTGTCTTAATGATCACTGAATCTCAGATCAGACTTCAAAAAATATTTTGAGATGATTCTTAGTCACAGCCACAAGCAAAGAGAAGTTAAATGATTCTCCAGTGATGCCACAAGGTCAATGTTCTTGTAGGAACTGAGGAAGAAACATTTGAGCCTGGTAGTCAAACAGTATTTCCAAGAGAATTCCAGTGTTATCTTTTTCAGGAGAAAGTCACACATGGAGAGCATTCAAATGTAGGTCTTTGTGACTATGTTTTTTCTCTCTCTCTCTCTCTCAAAAAAAAAAAAAAAATATATATATATATATATATATATGCACTATGGTCTTTTTAGCTAGTGCTTCTTCAGATTGTTTTTTAAAAAGCCATGATTAAAGTCAACCAATAAACAAAAAATGGATAAAACACTCTGAGGTCCAGCAAGAAGAGACTCAAAAGATGATGAACTATGGTTTGACAAGAACAAACATATCAGGATCAACTATATGAATTGTGACCATATAATAGATTCTCCAAACCTGGACATTTTGATTGTGGGAAGGGGCACTTTTAGTAATTACACTGGGTATAGAGGCAGAAATTTAAACTAGATCTGTTCTAAGTAAATACAGATATATGACCACCCTAACTTTTTGGGAAAAAAAAATGTGTTCTAGGTCATTATTAATAGTATGACAGTGATGATTATGACAGTCCTGTTCTGTATGACATGCCCTAAGTCCTTTCAAAGATTCTTATTTTTAGCATTACTAGGAACTAGATTTTAAAAGACAATGACAGTTTCAGAAGTCCCATTATGCAGCTGCCTTCTGAGGAATGTCCTTCATAACCCTAATCCTCTGTGGTGGAATCTTCTGATATTATAATACCTGAAACATGTCCTCTGGGGCGTGCCAGGGCTATGTGTAATATTGAGATCAGTGGTCGGAAAACTTTTTCTGTAGAGGGCCATATGGTAAATATTTCACATTTGACAACTATTTTACATTTGGTGGCTTATCTTTTGCAGCTACTCAAGTCTGGTTGTAGAATGAAAGTTTTAAGCAATACAAAGTGAATGGGTGTGGCTGTATTACAGTAAAGCTTCATTTATAAAAACAGGTGGTGGCCAATTGATCCAGATAGACCCCAGCATGAGAGACATAGAAGTCATTCTGCAGTAAGTTTCCCTATAGTATATTGTTGTAGGGATCTCCTCACACAGATTCCCTTCCTTCCTTCCTTCCTTCCTTCCTTCCTTCCTTCCTTCCTTCCTTCCCTCCTTCCTTCCCTCCTTCTTTCCCTCTCTCCCAAAGATTTTTGTTTTTAATAATCCTAACACAGAATTGATAATAAATGCATTTTTCTATATGGTATTATATCTGTATCAGAAACTGAAAACATGTAAAAACAATATAATGGCAAAGTAATTAGCACTTCCAACATTTTTATGAGATTCAATTAAGTATTCTGCTATGTGATAAGTATACACTAATTAGCAGAAATATTTATGTAAAAGAGCTTTATGTTTCTGCCATTCTATAATTTTAACCCTAAATATTTATCTTAGAATTGCATATTTTCCTTAAATCCAATTTCTAAAAATAAAACAAAGTCTATCTAGATGTAAAGCTGCCATTGATCTTAATAGAAATGATTTAATTTCTACTTTGCAGTTGTATTAACCACAATCAGGTCACCAGAGGCCCCCTGTGATTTACCTCATGTAGCAAATGAAATGCACTTCATGGCAGCTTCAACATGTTAAGGCAGAGATATACTCTACTTCATTTAATTAAGCCTAAACATAATTTTTTTAAAGAAATCTAGTACAACACCTAGAAGAAGGTCAGCATACTTTCTTCTAACTTTTCAAGGTAACCTCAAGAAATGTTACATCATTGTCTTGGCATTCATGGGAATACCTGTTATACAGGATAGAAAATGTTTGTTCAACACCTTCTTACTACAAAATTAATTAGGATATTATAAAGAATAAAATGCCAGACTTTGCGTTAATGTCTTCCATAATTCTCATTTAATCCTCATTAAAACCGTGTGAGTGAGTGTGGGGAAATAAAATGTCCCTGAATTTCTCAGTGCTCTTGTAAAAAGCCCTAGCTTCTAGAGATTTCTTTCCCCTTATAAACGAGGGAAAAACATTTTTTCTCATCCCTCATCTATGGAGTTCCCATCACTCATGTGGGACAATGGCCCTGACTGTCATCACATTGCTCTGGGAGAAAGAAAGGCTGATTCACTTAATATTTACTGTGAAGTAAAAAAACAAAACCAAAAACAAACAAAAATCCCAGAGTACGTTTTGTATACATTTAGGATAAATTAATAGAGATGAACATGAAAAAACTCAATAGCAAGATAAATTCTCTATACAGATGAAAAGACAGATGTTTACTAGCCTATGAGGAAGTCTACGTTAACAGATCAAGTATGGAAACTGAAATCCTTCCTGCTTTAATCTATTTCAGGTGCTATAAAAAAACACCAGAAGCAGAGTGGTTTATAAAGAACAGAAATTCCTTTTTCACTGTTCTAGAGGCTGGAAGTCCAAGATCAAGTCCCTTACAGATTTGGTGTATGATGAGAACCTACTTCCTCTCTGATGGCCGTCTTCTCACTGCAACCTCATAGGGCAGAAGGGGCAAGGGAGGTTTCTCTGATGGCTTTTATAAGGGCACTAATCCCATTCATGAAGACTCCACCCTCATGATCTCATTACCTCCCAGTAGCCCCACATCCTAATACTGTCACCTTGGGGATGAGGTTTCAACCTAGGAATGGGAGGGGTTGGTATAAACATGCAGACCATAGCACCTGCTGTCACTGAGATTGCAGTTTTCTTGTTCCTGGTGGTTGAAGTGGTGAGAGAATTCCTGCAATGGCTCCATCTTGAGCCCTGCCCCCAACCCTCATCTCTCCTCCTTCTCCAGCCCTTTGGGGCCCTTTCAGCTGTTCTGAGGCCTCAGGCTCCCTGCATCTGTGTCCCTCCTGCATGACTCATGTCCTCATGCCTTTGGTGTGGTGCAGCAGCCCTGCTGTAGGTCCCTCCTCTCTGTCTTGTTACACTTTCCTCCCTGATACAGATGATGGTCAGTTGGTTATTCATTATTCTTCATTCAACATATGCCTTTGCTAGTTTGTCTGTTTTTTTCTGCTTGCTTGCTTCCTTTTTTTTTTTTTTTTTTTTTTTTTAAGAACCTCTCCTGACTCCATATATTTTCATTTTATGATGCAGGTTCTTAACACCTTATCTAAAATTCCGAAATCCAAATTGTCCTGGAACCCGAGATTTTTTTGCTGTTGTTGATTGGTTGGTTGGTTGGCAGGTTAGGTTTTACTCATTTTCCAGCAAAACCCATCTGACCTGAACTTATTTAGGGGCAGAATCAGGCCTGAACTGATGAGAGGCTATTTAGAGACTTTATTTCTCCAACCCAGTTTGCACATTTGTGCAGTTCATGGCACCCCATATCGTGTTTACTTCAGACTGTTGCCCCCCCGACTCCCAGGAGTTGGGAAGGGAATTCTGCGAAGTACACTGTGAACTCCATATTACCATTCTAAAATCTAAAAAAATACTCTTGATTTCCAAAATACACACAAGGACCAAGAGGTTCAGAGAAGGAATGGGCCACAGTACTTCCTGAGCCAACACCCCTTCCAAGGTGATCAGCTGTGTCTCAGAACTGTTTTCTCTCGTGTGTCATGCCTACTCAACTGAGCATGAACTGCTCTTAGGCCTTCTTACCCTTATGTTCCAAGTAACAAAATCCAACTTTCTGCTTATCTGAGGAGCATTCTGGAGAGTGAACACAAAGATCTGAATACTTTACAGAGGAGTCTGTCCAGTCAGAGGCAGAGAAACACGGCACTTTGTAAAGTGAGGGAATAGACCTCAGAATTAAATTCTCGCTGGAGATGTGGACTGTGGCAGTAGATTAGGGACCTGATGATTTAGGCCTTGGTTATTGTGCGTTAGTGGGGCTCTGAGGAGGCTGGACTCAAGGATTCTGAGGGGAGCGGGGCTTTGGTAGATCACTCAGAATTGGAGAGGAGATTAGGACTTCGTTCTCAGTTTATTCAACAGTGGGGGTCCCAAGAGGCAGAGACTCTGGGGACAGGAGTTGAAAAGAAAAACTGAGACTACTTCAGCAGAGCAAGATCCTTGGAAACCCACATTTCCTAAAATAGAAATTTGAGGGAGGTTATTTTGCCAAACCCTGTACAAAGAGTGGGAATTTGGGGGTTCACACAGAAGAAGCCTGAGAAAATGGGGTGATTGGAGCTGTGGTTTGGTTTTTGCCCTTTAACACTGAGATCATGAGAAAATGGGGTGATTAGAGCTGGGGTTTCTGCCCTTTAACACTGAGATGAGATCTGTTGGAAGCTTGGCTCTCCATTTTAGGAGAAATCCAGTGCTGTCCCTGAATATCTTCTTTTTTAGATGTCAGGTCATCTTTAGTCCAGTTGTAAACTGGGGAGGAAATGCTGCACCTAAATGCATGAGAATACAATTTTTTTCTTAACTCCAAAACCCTACAATGCCAAATTGGAGAATGAACTGCCACCTAGTGAGCCTGCTTAAGGGATTGTTGGGGGCAGGTAGTAATTGGGTTTTTCTTTCTCATCACTATGGCTGGTAAATGTTGATCTTCTTGTTCTTCCATGTTCTCCTTTCTTTCATTGACTTCATGTCTTGTTTCCTTACTTATATATCTCTTCCTCTTTCTCCTTGCCTCATTTTTACTCCTTCATTTCCTCTCTAGACCCCCTGCTCCTCCCCCCACCCCCACCCACCATCTCCAGCATTCAGCTATCCTGTCTTATAGGACTCTCTCTGCTCTAAGCGTCTCTGTCCCCCCGGATGTTTGCACATCCTCACTCTGGCAATAAAGTCGACATTAAGGTAATTTAAAAGTTTATTTATTGGGTACCTGGGTAGCTCAGTGGATGAGTGTCTGCCTTTGGCTCAGGTCATGATCCTAGGGTCCTGGGATCGAGTCCTACATCAGGCTCTCTGCAGGGAGCCTGCTTCTCCCTCTGCCTGTGTCTCCGCCTCTCTCTCTGTTTCTCATGAATAAATAAATAAATAAAATATTTTTTAAAATAAATAAAATATTTTTTTAAAAAAGAAAGAAAGCTTAGTTTTCCACAAAAGATCTTGTCCTTCGCTTACCTTTATAGCTCCATTAAATGTAACCTTTGAATTTGAGTATGGCTCTTGAGTATACATGTATTTTTTTTTATTGGTCACTTATTCTTAATCGATTTTCAGAAATAAGTGTTTTCTCTTATTTAATATGTAATTCATACTAAAGTTTATTTTTTTAAGAGAAGCCACTGTCCTGTTCCAAAGAGTTAATTATAATTCACAGTTAATGATCTTTTTTTTAATGTAATAAAAAACATAATTGAAATGTGTCTCCTTGGGAAAGCATAGACATTAATTCTTTCCGACCATGAATTTCCCTGAAGCAAGATTCTAGCATAGTCAAATTTACTTTCCCATACTTGTTCAGTAATCTAGAGAATATCATTCAGAGAATGAGCAAATATTGACTGCCCACCTTGGGAGATAATTAGAAAAAGAGGGGAACTGGGATTTGGGAGAAGAAAATGGGGATGGAGCACGTGACTAAGAAGGAGTGGAAGGTTTTGCAGTAGTTTTCAGAAGAGACAGTGAGGAGTCTGAGAGAAAGTACCTGGGGTGTCAAGACCTCCTTCCTATGAGGCCGGGAGGAGCCGGAGCCTGGAGTCCTGCAAGAGGAGCCAGAGGAGTCTGAGAACCCTGCTGCAGTTTGGGATCCTCTGGTGAATAACCTGTCAGGGATTTGAAACATATACCATTTACTGCCAGAACAGATGTGTTAAGTGAGATAACCCTCGTGTGCTACCAGAAGCATGCAAGTTATCCTGCAGCCATACAGTAGAGTTGGATGTGGGAGACAGAAGTTAATAACTCTGCCTCATAAAATGAGAGAGATTAATCTCTTGGAGGAAAGAAGAGATGGGGAGAGAGGAATGGAAGAAAATGCCTCTCATGAGACATGGCTTCTGCAACAAAGCAAAATTGATTTCAGACACTTCTTTGATGATGAATAAAAGCAAAACCCTAAGCAAAGGATGGTGTGAAAATTGCATGTCAGGACCAATTATTACTATTTAAGTGATGTAAAAAAATCCTACTTTGTGCAGAGGTCTTATTGTCTTAGTTTAAGCAAATGTTTGTAATATTTTAAGATTTCCTTTCCTGACCTTAGCTATTCTGACGTTTTACTTATCCAGCGAAGGTTTTTAGTTCTTCACCTTAACATTATCTTGTTCTGGGGAAATTTCAGGGGGTAGCCTTCACCGTGGGTGTTGGCTGAGGGAAGGAGTGTGGACATCTGACTGAAGGAATTCAGGAGGCCTTTATCACTAGGATTCCTGAGCAGCAGTTACCTAAGTGTTGTTTAAATGCCTCAAGTTACAGAAAATTTGCTGTCATACGGACAGCTCATTAATTTTCAGATAAGGGCATTTGTTTGGAATTTTTTCTCACAATGTTTTAAAATATTCTTGGCTCTCTCTTCTGCCCCCTGCAGTAACAAAATAAAATTTATGTCCTTTCCTAAGAGGTGACAAGTTTTATGTGTGGGTCCAAGTTCCTTCTCTTAGTAGCAAGTTCCCTATACATTCTTTCACAACATGTCATTTGTAATTCCCACATGTGATACTTTCGTTACCAGAATTCCATTATATCTGATGTAGTTGGGTGGGTTCATTTACTGTCATTTGTTTATTTTCTGATGCTCCTTCCTTTCCCTTCCTTGGCTCCAGTTCTTACCATTCATCTTCCCAGCCTTTCTTTCCACTCCTGGGACTCCCACTTTTGCCCCGACACTCCTCTGGCCCTGCAAATGAGCACACAAAAGCCTGGGCCTGGGCCTGAAGGGTGGCTTCTCTAAGGCAGATAGATGGCTCGTAGGGACAAGCAGGAGTCAGGGCTAAGACAGGCCACTTTCTGGGTCAGAGAGAAATATTAAAACCATTGTGACTCAGAGCTGCCAGACCTAGCAGTGGATCATCACAAAGGCTGTCCCTCTGGAGGTTCCTTGAGGAAGCTGAGCAGGGCAAGAAGGTGATGGAATCCCAGGGCCCACCACATCTGAGTCTGTGGTTCCATGGCCCCTGGGAAACTGGCATTGAAACCAGAGGAGCCCAAGGCAGCCAGAGGGATGTTGGATAGTGTTTATACATTTCATGTTTGAAATGGTTTAAGGACATGGATTCTCTGATTTTTACAAAGACAAATTCTGACCCTTTAATAAGATATTGGTAATATTAATAGATCAGTCTCGTGGGAAATAACACCAAAATGCAGTAATGAGGGCTACTTCCTTTCCTGGTGTTAGTCACGCTATCCCCCAGCTTGTCCTGTCTGCAGATTTCCCTCATTCATCGTTTCTTCCTCTTTTCCTAGAGGACAGGTTTCAGCTCCATTTCCAGGATACTTTACTTCAATGCATAGCAAGTTTATGTGACTGTTTTGGCAGTCACCTAATAAAAACAGCTGTTAGGGATTCATTCAGTAAAGTCTGTGGCTAATTGCTGGGGATTTAGCAGCGAATGAGACAGAGGGCCAAGGCCGGATGGTAAGTGTGGGCTCCGAAGCCAGGCTGACTATGTTTAACCCAGTTTAATTCATATAAACCACTTACAACTGTACTTGGCAGCCACTAAATATTTAATAGCTGGCATATGTTAGTATATTAGACGTGTCTTGCTCTCAAACGCCTTATAGTTAAGTAGACAGAACCAGAACTCCAATTGACAGTGATAAACTGATTGGAAGCTTTAAGGTCATTTGATCAACTAAGGATCTACCAATTGCAAATGTTTTTCAGTCATTCTTAAAAATTTTATCCGTTTAGTTGATAAGGATATCTCAGGATTGGCCAATGACCTTCAAATGCCATTGCTTAATATGCTATGATCATCAACACTATATGTAGAACATAAAGCAGCGTGGCACTCTGAAAAGGTGTGCATTTGCCATCAAAGAGCCTGGCCGGTTAATTAGATTTCTGTGAAAAGTTGGGCACTGCCTTACTCAGCTATAGCCTCTATAAGAGGCTACACAGGCTGGGAGGCTTAAACCACAGCTATCAATTTCTCACGATTGTGGAGGCTGGGAAGTCCAAGACCAAGGTGCTGGCAGCTTTGGTTCCTGATCAGGGCCCACTTCCCACCTTGTAAACAGCTGCCTTCTTGCTGTGTATATGTGCGGAGAGAGAGAGATTGAGATCTGTCTTCCCCTTCTTATAGGGCGTGATTTCCATTACGAGGGCCTCACATTCATGATCTAATCTAAATCTAATTACCTCCCAAATGTCCTGTCTCTGCAGACCATCACCCTGGGAGGTTGGGCTGCAACATATGAATTGTCGGGGGTCAGGGACACAAGTATCCAGCCCATGACAGTCAAGTCACAGAACTTACCAACAGTTCAAACACTGGATCTGTAGTGAAGATCGACAATACCAATACTATTTCAGAGGATTATTGTGAGTTTGCAATGAGATGCTCTATATAAAACCCAATGCTCAGTATCTCAGAGGTCCTTCTGTCCAGGGACTAATAATCTGTGTGCATAATGAATTTTCAAGAATATATACTGGAGGTAGAAACATCTATCTTATATTGTATTAATTTTGCGGTTGAATAGATGAATAAAATTTAACCTCTTTACTGGTATTATTTCTCCACATAATTTTTACAAGTGTACCAAAAAATTATTATAATATCCTAAGAGGAGGAGTGTGTACTTATGTTTCAAGAGTAGAGTCCTAATTAGTAGATGGCAGCTGAGAGTCATTTCAGTCTTTGTTATCATTCAAACCTTGTCAGAGAAAATTTTAATTGCTCTTAAACATTGCCTTTCATTGGTGTTTTATTTTTCTAGTTCCAATAAATGGATCCTTTGCCTTGTGAGTCTTAGACATTTTTTAAAACACTGAAACAGGCATCCTGTGACTGTTGAGAGCCAAGAAAATATTCTCAAAAATACTTGGCCTGGCTCAGTGGCTTCAATGTGCGATCCAAACGTTCCCACCAACAGTCACCATCGTCCCTTAGAAGCTACAGGCCAGTGGGAGCTTGCAGTTTGGGAAGAGAGTGTTTGTGAGTGGCAGGCAGCCTGTGGGCATGTAGGTGGGATGTTATGGGGCTGACATATGTGAAGTTCTTCTTCCACTTTTACTGCAAACTTCTTGGAGAACAGGAACGTACCGGATACAGACTGTTAGGAGAGACTGAATAACATTCAGATGCACAGCGTGCCTCTAGCAAACACTTGTTTGATCTTTGTTGAAATATTAGCCTGTGGAAATGCATGTCTGCATTACCATTTTGGTTTTTTTATATCCACCCAGAAAATCTTTAGTTTATCTGGAAGCAAAATGTGTTGAGAGAAGGCCAGCTCAGTCACACAGTTTTGGGTTCCCAGGTTTTTCACTTCCAAGTTGAGTTTATTTGTTACTCAGTCTCTGCCACCCAGTTTTCTTGTATGTTGAATACCCACCTCAGAGGGATCTTGTGAAGATAGAAAGGGAGCAGGTAACTAGGTATCTGGGACCTTGGAAGTGCTCTAGAAAACATTGCCTCATGATTAATACTATTCTGTTCAGTTTGAGTTTAGTTTGTCTATTTTTTTTTTTAAGCAAAGCTTTCTTATAAATAAGGGGATTTGGGGCAGCCCCAGTGGCTCAGTGGTTTAGCGCTGCCTTCAGCCCAGGGTGTGATCCTGGGGTCCCGGGATTGAGTCCCACGTCAGGCTCCCTGCATGGAGCCTGCTTCTCCCTCTGCCTGTGTCTCTGCCTCTCTCTCTCTCTCTCTGTGTCTCTCATGAATAAATAAATAAAATATTTTAAAAAATAAATAAATGAGGGAATTTTTTATGCTGCAAGTAATGAAAATGCTTTAAATAACACAGTTTATTATCATAATGCAATAAGAAATCTGGAGGCATGTAATCTGGAGGTCAGTTAATTCAATAATGCAACAGTGTCATCAAGGACTTGCTGTTTCTTTCCATTTTTCCACTCTGATTACTAACATGTTAAATTTGGCGCATATCCGTTGGGGTGAAACCGGCATTTAATTCTACCTAGATGTAGAAGAGCAGGTTCAGTTTGTGAATCTCTCTCTCTCTCTTTCTCTCAATATACCAGAGGGGAAAACCTATCCCAGGAATCTCCACAGAAGACTTCCCCTTATGTTCCATTGGTTAGGATGTGTCATGTGCTCATGCCCAGACTGGTCATCAGAAAGGAGACTAGAGTAACTATGATGTGGCCATAATCAGCATTCTTCTTCTATGGCTGGGGGCAACCCTACTGTCCACTTAGGCCTCTAGGTATCTAAACAGTTGTGCAAGTTTTGTTAGCAAGGAAGGAAGTCAATTGTTTTGGGAGAGACAGTAAGTGGCAGTAGAATAGGAACCAGTAGTCCATTCTACTGGTTGGTTTACATCTCAGTACTCAAAGTAGCAAGTGGGAAAAGAGACAAGCTTTCTCAGAAAGCAACTGAAAGATTTACAGAGGAAAGTTTAAACAATGGAGATGGACTAAAGCCATCCTCAGCTGTGAGGGAAATGTGATGTGTTTACACACTGGTAACAGCTACAGTGGTCAGAAGTTGGAGATTGGAATAACTTTTTGAAGCTGGTATTTATTCTCTCCTATACGGAAAAAAAAATGGACACATCCTCTTCTAATTGGGAAAGATATAATTATGTAGATTCCATGTTTGCTGACCTAAAAATGTTCTATGTGCTTCTGTTCCAGGTCTTTCAGCCCCTGTTCCATGAAAGGAGAGCTGGGGAAGTCAAGATACAGATACTCTCTTGTCTCCACCCCATTCCCAAATGCCCCTATGAGCAAGAGACGCAGGATAACCAGACTTGCCTATCAGGTGAAATTGAAGCTACTGGGACTCAAACTTCAAGGAGTGCCCAAGAATTCGGGATAGATCCTATGCCGAATATTCGACAGATAAGTGCCTTATAAGTAATCCCTTTCAGCATTTGTCATACTGCCCAGAAAATAATGAGACAATGCCCCCCTTTCAAAATTAAAGGGGAACATTTACTATGTAAAGGGGGGAAATCATCAGGCAGTAAAAGCCATGAAATCTGCATTCTGGGTGCAGAAGACAGGTCTGGATTGAATTTAAGTGTCATGTTCAATACACACAGTGCTGTTTCATGGATGATAATGGCTGGTCGTTTTTATTCTACACTTAGGTCCTGGATGGAACTTGAGTTTACATTAAGGTATGAGGCTGTGATAGGAGTTACAGAGAAGAACTTCTTGAGCATTTGTGCTATTGCAAATCAGAATAAGTCATGAGTGGAGAATGTGTCCTATTCCTTTGCTAGTTTCTATTACGGAATAATTTCTTATGTGCTATAGTTTAAGTATGATTCAAGAAGTTTGGGTCAGATTATACTTCAAATTTCCCACAGTTCTTTAAGATAATTCTTAGCCATGGTAAAGTCTCTTGGGGAAGTATGGATGTTTAGGTTCCCTTCTATGAAAAGCACTGACAAAACAGTAGTCAGAAATGGTTAGGTTTCTTGCATAAAAACACACTTGTAAAGGCATATGTTTTCCATACACTTGTATTTATCTTTCTCATCCATTAGGCTGCTATGTCAACAGAAGTACTGGTGTACGTGTGTGTGTGTGTGTGTGTTATATTTTATGTGTATATATACACATATAATTTTTTTTGGATAAGATAAATAGGTGCTGAATGAAGAGGGTTGTCAGTGGAAAAATCCGTGATAGTTCATGTTCAGTAATACATGAGATACAGTAATACACTGATGCCTACCTTGGAAATTTCTCTTTGCTCGTAGGTTATACATATTAGTTTTTAGTAATGATATTCTTTAAAAAAAAAAAGAAAATAGAAGCTGATGAATAAGAATGAAGTTTAATTCAGCTAATCTGGTTGTTGCCAGAATTAGATTCAAAATATGCTTAAAGGGATGGAAACAATAAACTTTCAGAGGGATATACTTCTAACCCTTCATCTAATATTCCATTAACAGAACCCAGAAAATAATGTATTTACAGAAAGCTATCATCCTGCCCTTACATGGGTTCAAACATAGTTCTTTTCTTTTTTAGTTTCATCGACAAAAGGTGGCTATATGAATAAAACTAATTAGCTATCCGGGGAAAACTACAGACTTTCATTACAATCAAAGTTGATGGGGGCTCATCCAAAGGGTTAGTATATTGCAGGCCTGTCAATGCTTAAAAAGGACTTGGGTAATTCTGATAATTAATATAGAAACTAGAGTTGATTTTCTGCTTTGAAATGAGATATTAGATTTAAGAAGTGAGACTCGCACAGTAATGAAAAATTAGACACATAAAAGAAGTAAACAAATTATTATGTACAGTCAAGAAAATGCAGTTTAAATATTGCAATCCAGCAAGTTATGATCTGCGATTGTCATAGTTTCAAAAATTCATTGTTTAAATCTAAAAATCAAATGATCCAATATTTTTAGTTTCTCTAGCCTCTGAAGTTTTTTATTAAAATGAAGCTCTAATTGTAAATCCTACTATGCGCTTGAGAATTAATGTAGTAATGACACTAGTTATTCATAGTATATATAATACTTTATTGTATATTATATTCTGAAGAATTAATTTTGCCCATGGAAGAGCATGTTTCAAAATAGTAGGCCAACTCTAGGTCTTTCGAACTGTTTCACTTATATTTTATGATTTTCTATCAATGTTATCTCATATGTAGGAAAAATGAAATCTTCAAAACTGAGTCCTGTTGAGTCTGAATATATGACCCATATGAAGCTAAATATTTAAAAGGTCATCCAACAACCAAGTATTTCTATTTTATTACCTTCTCTCCTTATTTTAGTTTGGGAGATGAATTAGCTGGTAGTGTACAGGAACTGCTTAGATTTATCTGTTCTGGATGTTCTATAGAGAGTCTTCATTTTTGTCTTTAAAATAAAAAGCACCTATTTTGTGCCCCTCACTGTGCTAGCTGCTAGCGAAATAGAGACAAAACATGTTATTTCTATCTCAAGCAAGTTACAGATGAGTGATGAAGACAGACACTAAACCATCACTCAGCCAGGATCCTGGGATCACACCCTGAGCCAAAGGCAGAACTCAACCGCTGAGCCACTCAGCCGTCCCAACAAGAAAAAAATTTTTAATAAGATACTGTAACAACTTCATACAAAAAACAACATTAAATATATCACTAATATTATTGACTAAAGATTGAAATGATATTATTTTGGATATATTGTGTTAAATAAAATACATTATTAAGTTATTATTTTTCCTCCCCGAGTTTGTTGGTTTTTATTTAAAACTAGAAAATTTAAATATGATCTTTTCTTGTTCTCTGCACATCTGCCATGGGAATCCTTTCTCATTCTTTGGTTTTCATCTTGAATCACTTCCTCAGGGAAGACTTCCCCGTAGGAGCAGCCTGACCACAGGTGCTTCTGTGCAGTGCCCCTCCAGGATCCCATTTTGTTTTGTTTTGTTTTCCTTCAGAACATTTCCATCCATGTGACTGTCTAATGTATCTATGTTGCTTCTGCTAAATTCTCAGCATCACCTATATCTGTTTTCCTCACCACCCGCATTCTCTGACACATTGTAGATACTCAGTATATACTTGGGGAAAGAAGTGAGCAGTTGAATAAATGAGTCTGGAGCTTGGGAGGCAGGCTGCAGCTGTAAATTCACATTCACACTTGGATAGCATCTTCCAGGGCCAATCCTGAGTACCATACTCTGTATCCCCTTGCATCACAAGTCTGTGTGATTACCAGCACTTCCGGAACAACATTCCAGTGGGTCAGGAGTGTTAGGACTCACTTCCCTTCCCTGGAGCCCCACCCAGATACCTTCTTTCTTTCTAGCTTTATTTTCTATTTTTTTTTATTTTATTTATTTATTCATGAGAGACACAGAGAGAGAGAGAGAGGCAGAGACACAGGCAGAGGGAGAAGCAAGCTCCATGCAGGGAGCCCAACATGGGACTCGATCCTGGGTCTCTAGGATCACGCCCTGGGCTGCAGGCAGGTGCTAAACTGCTGAGCCACCCAGGGATCCCCAATGAACCAAGCTAACTTGTGCACATATTACACATTTTGAGCAAGAAAAACAGGTGATTTGGCAGTTATCATGAAGGATGAAATAGCATCTTTTGGCATCTTAAGAATCTCAAGTTTGACTTTGTTTTGCATTTTTCATTTTCCCAAACAAATCAGTGGACCCAAGGATTATTACAGAATCCAGACACAGAAAGTTCACCTTAGAAGAATCAGCATTCAGAAAGCTAGAATGTAGAAATATAGTGAAAGTAGACCCTACATTTTAGCAAGAATCACTTGTATGGTTTTTCAACTATTCAATGAAATTTCAATCCTTAAGCTGACTCTTAGAGTGAGTTACATATACTTCAAGCTCTGGGATGTTTAATTTGATTAGACTTGTCTTTAAATAGGAAACAAAGGGCTTTGAAATCTGACTTTGTTTAATACTCCTCAACAACCAAACTGAAGAAGCAACTGCTCTTTGCTATGCATGGGATATCTATACTCAAGGATAAATCTTGGTTTAAACTTTAATGTGACACTTCATTAAATAGGGAAAACTGCATAATTATCCCAAACACGTGTACTTGCCTGAGCAATAGTTTAACACATGCAACCTGGCTGTAATCTGTACAAAGATTATCCCTAAAATTTTAATGTGGTATCCCATGGATGGAAAAGCAACCATTATAATGTTGTTAGGATTGTAGTTCTTCCCTGTTGGTCAGAAAACCATTCTAATTAGGCCAGTGGTAATCTTGGGTATAATTTATCTACAAAAAAGAAAAACTGAAGGTCCTCTATTTAGCTTATTTAAAGTAGCGCCTTTTGAAAGGTGGGTGAGACTGAGCAATGTGGGTGATCAACATGTTCCTTTCTTTAAAAAAAAAAGTATTACTACACTGATGATTGTTCACTATTATCATAAACAATATGGCAAAATGGTAAGATTATTTTTTTACACTGTCCAAATTATGTGTTCCATGGAATCTCTTACTGTCATCTCTCCGTACCTATATCTGTTCTGACAATAGAAATGAATACCCCAGCTCTTGTGGTGGTTATTGACCTGGCTGGGTGGAGTCTGTTCAGATGTTTTCAGCATTAGCCCATGCACAAGATCCAAGTGACGGGCAGGTGGTCCAAACTAGGGCAATCTGATTCTAATGTGGGGACCTTTCAAGGTCATGTTGTGGAAAGAGAAGCCTTTTTCTCTAGTTACAAACTCTAAGGGTAAGAGCCAGATATGCCTAGGGCTATGTATTTTGCCATGTGGAAAAGATTAGAGTGGAAGGAAGCTGACAGGAAGATTCAAAAGGTAGAACATCAAACCAAAGAGGTCTCAGTCCTTGGTTTCAGGGCCAGAAGTCATGATCACCTGCCTTTTCAGCAGATGAGTTACATGAGCCCATAAATTTCCCACTGTCCACTTTAACTGGTTCACTTGGGGTTTCAGTCACTTGAAACAGGAAAAGTCATGACTGATACATCCCATTAATAAGGCAGCAACTCAATAAAATAATAAAGTGGACACTACTTTCAGTATCCTTAAGTCCCAATACATACAAACATGGTTTTCGCCATCACTCTGCTTCCTTCAAATAAGTTGACATTCCTAAGAAACAAAAGCAAAAACAATCCACAAGACTTCAATGAAGTGCTCAAATAATTGTTGCCATTCCTAATTATGAGTATTTTAATTTAAAAAACAGCATTTTAAAACAGCACTTTATTCAATCTAATTTCTAAAAAGGATCTCTCTGGTAGGCAATTAGGACTGTCAAAGATAAATATTAAACTGTTGATGTGAAGTGGAATTTACATCTGAATATTCTGCTGTGAGTTGCCAGAAGCATTTGTCATGATGTTTTTCAAATCCTATCACCCTGAAGCAGCAGTGTCATCTGTCTTTGCTTGTAGCGATTTCCATGCAGCAACATTAAGAACAAACTTAATTGACAGTCAGTAGGAACCCAAGGGCAGCACACATGATCAATTATCTAAATATGCTGGCGGTTACCAAAGAGAATGGAGTTCATGAATCTCATATAACAAGGTTTTTATGTAAAGAGATTTTTGTTCTTTGGTGGCATAGATCTATCACCTGAACCTGAGTTATTTTTATTTCAAGTATGTATTAAATGAAAGTTCAATAAGCTTTCCCCCGTTTGAAATCTTGAGAACTTTACCAGTGTGCAAACTAATCCTAAATAGAATTATCAATATTAAGAGTGATAGATAGTTCCTGTCAGCTCTTTTCTGAGGATTACTCTTTTGATGGAAGATTCCTGAAGGCTCCATCCTTCAACCACTCGCGCAGGTTCTGTCGCTGTACTGTTGACAGTTATATCTCAGGAAGGGGCTCTGTGGAGATTGGATTCTGGCATCATTTGCTCAGGATTCAAAATCATTGGCTATCAAGTCTTTGCTTTAGGAAGTCATCTGTAAAAGAGATCATTTGTTTTATCAAAGTGGGTCATTTTGAAAAAAAATGGTTGAGAAGAGCTGACATTGTCTGAGAAGAGCTTGTATTTTACATGAAGAATTCTGAATATTGAGCTGTGTACTGTGGACAAGAAGGCAGCCTTTGGGGTTAGGAATCAGACAGATTTGAGTTTGAATCTCAACTCTGCCTTCTGCCGGCTGTGTAACCTTAGGCAAGTTTCTTAACTCATCAATTTTTTCACTTGTAAACTGAGCAATGGGAGTATTTCCCTCATAGGATTGTTCTGAGATAATGTTTGAAAACCAGATAATGTTTGGAAAGGGCTTAGCACAGAACTGAGCACAGAGTAAACAAACATTCAATACTTTGTGTTTTCTTAAGAATCTTTTCATGGTTTTTTCCCAACATTAAGTCTAGATTGGTATGTGTATACTGATGAAAACTAGTTCTTATGAAGTGTTAAAAGTCTTTTTGAACATGCGGATTCTATAAAACCTGACAACATTTTAGCAAGGCTTAATTTGTATATATCAGAGTAAAGCTTAGTCTTTCCATTTAATTATCCTTTTTTGGCGAGGTCCCAGAGATGGCGATCAACAATCTAGAATTTCTGACAGTCTGACAAAATTCTTGCTTGATGCACAGTGTACATCTTTATTATATTTTTTTTTCATTTTTTCATAAGAGACACAGAGAGAGGCAGAGACACAGGCAGAGGGAGAAGCAGGCTCCCCATGGGGAACCCGATGTGGGACTCGATCCCAGGACCCCAGGATCACAACCTGAGCCAAAGGCAGACACTCAACTACTGAGCCACCAAGGTGCCCTTGTATTTTTTAAATGTATTATTGTATTCTCAATACTTTATGTATTTATGTTTTTATGAATTATTATACCTATTACATGCTAGGTACCATGAGAGGTGATATGGCACAGACCTTTTCCCAGAGAGTTTACAATCTGAGAGTTGTTGAGTCAGGCACACGTAACTACAGAAGGTAGTAGGAGAGAAATGAAAAGTGTTATGGAATTTAAGAGCAGGAGAAATTTACCCCCAGCTGTGAGCATGAATGATTCATTTTTCTGGAGCAGTAGTCCTCAATTCTGTCTGAACATTAGAATCATCTGGAGGGGTTTGAAAACCACCACCACCACCAAAATAGTCTCTGTGCCCTCCCCCATACCAATTAAATCAGAAGCTCTGGGAATAGATCCCAGGCATAGGTAATTTTAAAAATTTCCCCGGGTGATTATAATATCTAACAACTTTTGAGAACAACTGTCCTAGAAGTAGAAGCAATAGCTTACCTGATTCAAATAGGGATAGATGGGAATTCCAGGCGGAAACATCAGTGCCCACAAATCAACAACAAGAGATAGAGCAGAGCACGGAGGAGAATGGTGAGTGACATGGTCTGGTTGGAGTGTAAGGAATGTTCATGCTTTAAGGCTCTGTTGGAATCAGATTATAGGGAAATATGAAGTCAGTATAAAAGCATTTCACAAAAAAATAAAAAATAAAAAAATAAAAGCATTTCACTGTTATCTATAAGACAACAAAGACCTATAGTGACATTATCGGATTTGTACTTTAGAGAGAGCATGTGAGTAATTTATGGTATCTGTCATCTTGTTGATCATCTGTTTGATTTGGCATTCGTTCTCATCCTCTTCCTGGTAGAAATATGACTGTATTTAGGTATCCGGGCATCCCTCACATGACTTGAGGGACTACCTGCCTTCTCCTCCTGGAATGGATTTTGCTAATGAGTAATGCTTAGATTTCATCTGGCTACTCTTTAGCCTCCCTAGACAGGCTTGAGAGTGAAATTGGCCCAGTCAGGTGGCAGGGAAGGATTTTTATTCCAATGGGAGCATGGTTTTTCTTCCTCTGGCTAGAACAAGGAGTATTATCTTAACTGTCACATGACAGGGCCTGATGACCATAAAGAAATGAGACAGTAGAGCACAGAGGATGAAAGAATGTGATTCCTTATTGATCTCACTGGGCTGTTGATTAGATTTCCTTCCACCTTTTTCCCTCTCCACACTGTTCTTGGAACTGCAGTTATGCAAGATCTCAATTTTTCGTATGGTTTAAATCAGTTTGAGACACAGTTTCTGTTAAATGGCCAGAATCACCCTTCCTGATTCAAGGGAGAGAGAGAGTATAATGGGCTCAAGGTTTAAAATTGACTAGGAGAATAGCACCATTAATCGAAATAAAAATGTTGGGAAGAGGAGGAAATATCAGCTCTTGTCATGTGTTTGAGAGACACAAACGTTCAGGAGCTCTGATGTTCAGAAGACAGGATGAAACGAAAGGTACATATGTAAGAGTCACCTGTACATACGTATGTGGAATTTTAAAAGGCAAGTGAGAATCCCCAAATAGAGATTGGAATAGCCTGACCTTTCCTAGCTGAGTCTACAAATCCAATTCACCTTTGCATTTATGTCCTTGTGCAAGTGGTTTATCTCTTCCTCTCCTGCCTAAGCAGGAATTTAACTGGGGATCACCATGTTAATGATCACACAGAAGCCATGTGTTCGCACCACAGGAATTTAGGGGCTAGCATGGTCCTAATTCTGCAACACGAGAGCCATTCTTTATCAAACTTCTGCCGTGCTTTGTCATTTGAACCTTGGTGCACTTTTTGTAGAGCCCAGAGGTTGAAAGAAGAGGAGTCCTTTTTTGAGACTTAAAGTACAGCTTTAGGAAGTGACCTTTAAGTTCTGTTTCTGTGGTGGTCTTGAGCTTCATTTCACCTTTAAGAGAAATTCTACTACGAAACCTGAAACCTTTGTTTCTTTAATTGAAAAATGAAGTCTGTATAACTTCAATATAACTCATGCCCATTGAGTAATCACAGGTACATTTTTTTTTAATTTATTTTTTATTGGTGTTCAATTTACTAACATACAGAATAACACCCAGTGCCCGTCACCCATTCACTCCCACCCCCCGCCCTCCTCCCCTTCTACCACCCCTAGTTCGTTTCCCAGAGTTAGCAGTCTTTACGTTCTGTCTCCCTTTCTGATATTTCCCACACATTTCTTCTCCCTTCCCTTATATTCCCTTTCACTATTATTTATATTCCCCAAATGAATGAGAACATATAATGTTTGTCCTTCTCCGACTGACTTACATTTTAAATAACGTGAGACCAAACTCCCTGCTAATACCAGACCTCAGACTATCCACTACAATTCCAGCTCTGAAATGATCATATGGTCTTAAATATGAAACAGTATTTATTCTTATATATACAAATACCAACTTCATTTACCTTGAATTCAGCTGAGCTACCTTTGGCTGCTAGCACCTAGGGAAAAATGTGGCCTTTTGGTTTAGAATGTTTGTTTTTTTTCATCACAGATATATTATCTCAGTCAGCTAAATTCAGAAAGTATGCACATCAATAATCCTTTTTCTGAGGATTTTTATGTGGTCACTGAGTGAATCTGGCTTATACGCAATTCTAATGAATCTAATGCGATTCATTGTGTTTTTTATATCTAAATGGAAGAAAATTGCTTGTATCTTCATATACTTAGATCCTATGGGTACCTTGCCCCTAAAATACCAAACACTGCAGCCATTTCTACCAGAACTTGATTCTTCAGATAGAGAACAATTTTCCTTTAAAAAAAAAATGCACACGCACATACACACATGATACACATGGGACCTATCACATCTGAGATAATTGTTAGCCTTCCTTACCTGAGACTTATAAATCTCAGGTAAACACTTCTAAGGAAAGTAATGAGACTAAGAAATGCACAAGTAGGGGGAAGGGGAAATAGACTTGCAGAAAGGAAAGTGTCTATACTTGGTAAACAAATGGGCAAAGAATTTCAAATCCTTTTATTTGGCTTAAGATTGGTCTTGAATAGGTTCTATTTGACCTATGATTTTCTGACTGTGAATTAACTGTCCATCTTACAGTAGCAGTTGGAATTTAAAAATAATAATTATCTTAATAGCTGATATCAGAATTCTCTTAAGAGGAAATTATGCTTATTAGAAAAAATTCCTCGATCATTGCCTATGCTAGAAGACAGACCCACAGGCCTGGACATGGGTGAGTCTCAAGGCTTCTGAGGGGAGAGCTGAATTGCTCTGCCTAACAAAAGGAGAAGCTTTTGGAGCTCCCAGAACTGTCTAACATGGAGGGATCCTGAGGTAAAAGGATAGATGAGGATGGCTTTATGGTCTGTAATGTAATCAATCTAGTGGACCTCCAGTTCTCCAGTAAGATCTATTAAACTCGTGATCATGTAGGTATGGATTTAGTGGAAACGACTGAGGGGACCTTCATGTCTGGGGTGATGTGGTATAAATAGAAATACCTTCCTCCACATTTAGGGGCCCAGAAGCCAAAACAGCCCATAAAATATGTATGCTCCAAGAGAATTTGCTGAAGTTCTGAATCTGTATCAGCCAGGGAAATGGTGAAGTGTACTGGGGCTTGAATTCAAATGACCCAGGTCAGAGTGGCAGGGAGGACTCTGGCTCCATCTGGGATTCACTGCTTCCAAGTTATGACTTATCCTGGCCACTCCTTCCCCGCCACACAGTATAACTGGGAGAAAGACAAAAGGAAGAAGGTAAAAGAAAGTGCAAGATAGATTTGAATCTGAATGAGCTGAGGTGTCAAGCTCTAATGTGGGCAGTTGAGGACAGAAAATCAATACGTGAGTCAAGGTTGTGGTCACAGGCTCTCCTCTGAATTCAAGTGTACTAGCCTTAATTCTCAGCTTCTCATGCCTTTCACATCTCTCTGCATGCCTTTTCCCTATCACAAATCACTGGCTTGTTAGCTGATCATGTAGGATTTTTGAAGCTAATAATAACCATGTCAACAGTAATACTTCATTTTGTACAGATAACTATATATAATCTGCAAAACTTTTTACAATCATCTCATTTGATCTCTACAGTAACCTTGAGGAATACATGGGACTTTATCATTATTGTCATTTACAAATAAAGTAAATTCCAGAAAGGTCAAGTACTCACTCTCAGTCACACTATTAGTAAGAGTTGAAATTTGTTGTTTTTTAAATAGCTTTATTGAAGTGTTATCAGCATACAATAAATTGTGTCTATTAAAACATACAATCTGATAAATTTTAACACATGTATACACCAGTGAAAAAAATCACCTCATTCAAAATAGTGAAAGTATCCATTACCCCCCAAAGTTTCCTTGTTTTATACTATAATCTCTCTCTCAACCCTCCTGCACCACCTGAATGCCCATCTCCAGGAAAACACTGATCTGATTTCTGTCACTCTATGTTAGTTTGAATTCCCCACAATTTTATATGAATTAAATCATACTATATATATATATATATATATATATACACACACACACACACATATATACATATACATATATATACATATATACATAATATATATATTTCTGTCTTTATGACTCAATGTAATTATTTTGAAATTCAGGTTTAGTGACTAACAGTAGTTGATTTTTTTTTTAATTAGCACAATTTATCCACTCACCTGTGAAAGGACCTTTGGGTTGCTTCTAATTTTTGGCTATTCCAAATCTGCTAGGGATATTTGTGTACAAGTTTGCATATGGACATGCACTTTGCTTTCTCTTAGGTTCATGCCTAGTAGTGGAATGGCTGGATTATATGATGGGTTTATACTTAAATTTTAAGAAACTCTAAAACTTTTCTAAAGTGGTTATACTATTGTACATTTTTGCCAAAACTTCTGACAGTCAATGTTTTTAATTTTAACCACTTTAGTCTATGTTTAGTTGTATCTCGTTGTGGTTTTAATTTGCCTTTCCCTAGTGACTAATGATGTTGAACATTTTTTCATGTGCTTATCTGTCATCCACATTTCTCTTTCGTTGAGATGTCTGTTGATATCTGTTGTTTAGGGGCGCCTGGGTGTCTCAGTGGTTGAGCGTCTGCCTTTGGCTAGGTCTTGATCCTGGCGTCCAGGGATCGAGTTCCGCATCAGGCTCCCCACAGAAAGCCTGCTTCTCCCTCTGCCTATGTCTCTGCCTCTCTCTTTCTGTCTCTCATGAATAAATAAAATATTTTTTAAAAACACAAAAAAAAATCTGTTGCTTATGTATAAATTATGTTTTCAGTGTTACTGAGTTGTAAAAGTTCTTTATATATTCTAAATGCAAGTCCTTAGATGAATATTTATTTTGTAATTATTTTATCCCAGTCTGTTTCTTTCATTTTCATTTTCTTGACAGTGATTTTTAAAACACAGAAGGTTTTAATTTTGATTAGGTCCAATTTATCAGTTTCATTCTTGTGGATCATGCTTTTCATATCATATCTAAGAAAGTTTTCCAAAAGTTGCAATGTGTTCTTCTGAAAATTTTATCAGTCTAGGTATTCCATTTTGGTCTATTGTTTATTTCTGGGTTAATAATTTTTTACATGGTATGAGGAATAGATTGAAGTAGGGTTTTCTTCCCCTCGCTGAATTTTCAATGGTTCCAGCATTATTTCCTGAAAAGGCCATCCTTTTATCCTTTCTACACTAAATTGCCTTTGCTGTACTACCAGTTTTACAGCTCTTAGGTCCAGAGTAGGAAATGAAAGCTTGAAAATCTATGATTCAAGAGTCTTGGGTTGAAGGCTCATAAATGATTTCCCCATTTCATAAGTCTCTGTAGTCAAAGACCAGGGTTCTCCTGTCAACGTTTATTATAGTCATCACTTTGGGGCACAGTGTCCAAGGCACTTGTGAGTAACTGTGCTAATTAAAGTGTCTATTTCCTCCTAAGCACATGCCAAATGTTCATCTGTCAGTCAGACCGATCCAGGAGACATTGCGACCTCAACTGAGGAAGCCCTATTATTATATACAGAAAGGACTTATTGAGATAATCACTGTCAAAGAAGTCAAAGGAGAATATATAAATGGGAGAATGTAATGCTTGATCTGATCCAAAGCAATTAATACAATTTTCTGTTTAAGTTAAATTTGCTGATATGACAGTGGTGCAGAGTTTGATTCATGAGGATTAGATTTAAATCCTAATTTTTTAAAAGAGGAAATTAATCCAGAAAAGAATAAAATTTAAAAATATCTCATGATAGATATCCTCAACACTGTTCATTATTATTAATATAACAAGGTTAATTATATCATTAGTAATATAGTGGTCATTAATATGCTGATACTAAGATCCATCATATGTCAAATTTTTATTTGAAAAGGGTTCATTGACTGAGACCTTGGTTATTGGTCACTTATTATTTCTCATTTATAGTTGGGGAATGGCTCATTTCAGTTTAACCTACATAATCAAAAAAACTTTGTTTTAATACTTAGATCATGAATAAGAAGTAATATGTTCTCAGTGTTTTATGACACTGTTGTTTCTATGTCTCTAAGAAGAGAAAGACATTTTCTTTTGAAAACCAGAAACATAGCGTCCTGTAGGAACTTGAAAACTTCCTTGTGGTGAAATCTGCAAGGACACCAAAAAATTACAGAACCACTACATTTGAAACTAAGCATGTATTATATGTTGGCTAACTGAATTTAAATAAAATTTTTAAAAATTACAGAGATCTGTTACCCAGGCATATCTTCTCCTTCATCCCTTGGGGCATTTGTGACTGCCCTTCCTATAGAGAGGGACAATTTTGTAATCATGACGAAGGATTGGTTCAAGATTTGTTTGAAGTTATCTAAATATTCTTCATTTGGAGATTGACTACCCATCCCTTATAGACAGAGGGTCTCCAATGACTACAATGTTGGCTGGCACAGCAGGTGCTTTGTCAACAATTATTGAAAAAAATGGGACAGCTATCAAAGATGTCTTTAACCAACTATGACTAGAGTAGTTTTAATATAAAAGGACACAGAATGTCATTAGATTTAAATAATTTATGATTATTTATACATCTGAATTTTAGAAGTGGCAATTCAATATTAGTATTATTTGGTAAAATCCTACTTTCAAAGGTATTAGCCAATAATTCTTTATCATCTGAAACATATACTTTGAGTTGTTGGTTTACATAAAAGCATGAATAATAATGTTATTAATAAATGAATCTGGTCACCTCTGAGGTAATTGTTCTCTCTTTAGACTTGCAGTGCTCTTTAGTCAAATAAACAGAATGCTTGACTAAAACTAGGCTAAAACAATACCTTCATTATGTAATAAGAAATCCAATTGTTAGCAATAATTGAGCTCAAAATGTTAGGGCTCTTGCTTGGCTTCCCTGTGAGTCTCTGGCCTTCTCATGGCTGCTCTCTATGACATATCCTCACAATGCTATGTTCAATGCAAGAACAATGGAGTGGCAAGATGTGAAGCTTCTTCCTCATTTACCTTGTATCCAAGAATGTAATATCTTCCTAAAAGCTCTTTTCATGCACTCTGCCTACACTTGTTTTATATCACATTGACTAGAACCAGGTTGTAGGCTCCCTCCACTCCCACATTGATTCAGGGGCATTACTCAGCAACTTTGAGTGTTCTCGCTTACTTAACAAAATGGGGACTTATTAGTAAGGAATAGGTGGTGCTACATGGCTTTTAAATAATCAGCAGCATCTCCTTAATTATATACCACTTAATGCTGTTTGGTAACACTGGAGACGCACATTTGGGACCTAAGATATAACTCATCTGTAAATTCTATAACTCTTTCAGGTACTTTGCTATAAGGTAGTCAGCAAGTTAAAAAAGATTTTCAGAGTCATTTCATCCCCCATCTCCATCTGTAGATTTAGTCTTTACTAAATATATATACTTTCCATCCTTTCAATTAGGTGTATTTTAATATTTCATACCTGGCTCCCTAGAAACTTGTAGGAACTTTTTCATTGGTCTCTAGAATTCAGAAATTTCACATTGATATGCCTGGAACAAGGTTTATTTATTTATATTTATTGTTACTAATAATTATATTGAGGTAATTATAGATTCTGACATAGTTGTAAGAAATAATAGAGATGAACACTCTTTACATATAACTTTTTTCAGTTTCAAATGTTAATCTTTTGCAAAATAATAATATAATATCACAACCAGAGTATTGACATTGATATAAACCATTGATATAATTCAAATTTTCCTAGTCTTACCTATATTTCATTTGGGTATGTGTGTATTTAGCTCTATAAAATTTTATCACATGGGTATATTTGTGTATCCAACACAGTATCAGTAAAGATACTGAATATATCATCTATCTTGGAGAAAGGTGTATTCAGGCTCTTTACTCATTTTTTAATTGGATTATTTATCTTTTTTAAAGAGATATTTATTTATTTGAGAGAGAGAAAGAGAGCTTGCATGCAGAGAGAGGGGATAGAGGGAGATGGAGAGAGAAGAATCCCTAGCAGACTCCCTACTGAGTAAGGAGCCTGACAAAGGGCTCAATCCCACAACCCTGAGATCATGTTCTGGGCCAAAATCAAGAGTCCAATGCTTAAATAACTGAGTCACCTAGGTGCCCCGGTTATTTATTTATTTTATTGAGTTCTAAGTGTTTTCATATATTCTAGTGGTAAGTCCTTTACCAGAAACATGATTCTCAAATATTTTCAGTAGGTTAAAATTTCATCTTCTTTTTACTTTCTTGATGTTTCCCTCTAAGCACAAAAGTTTTTAATTTTGATGAAACCAATTTATCTATTAATTTTCTCTGGTTGCTGTGCTTTTGGTGTCATACTGAAGAAACCATTGCTTAATCCAAGGTCAAGAAAATTTATACTTATATTTACTTCTAAGACTTATATACTTTTAGTTTTTAAATCTAGGACTCTAATTCATTTTGAATTAATTTTTATATGTGGTATAAGGTGAGAGTCCAGATTCATTCTTTATACATGTAGATATCCAGTTTTACCAGCACCATTAGTTAAAAAGACGGCCTTTCTCCATTGGATGGTCTTGGCACTCATTGATATCAGTTGTCTAAATGTGTATGGGTTTGTTTCTAGACTCTCAATCCTATTTTGTATCTACAAGTGCAATAGAATCGAGAGTCCAGAAACATATGTTTGTATGTCTACCTTATGCCAGTAGTACACTGTTTTTAATTAATGTTGCTTTGTGGGTAGGTTTCAAAATTGGAAAGTGCGGGTCCTCCAACTCTGTTCTTTTTCAAAATTGTTTTGTCTATTTATGGAGTCCCTTACAATTGTTTATGAATTTTAAGATCAGGTTTTTTGTTTGCCATAGAAACTTGAACTTAATCTCTGTTTTCAATATAGTCCTCCTACCCTATCTGTGCCAAAGATTCTCTGTCCACTCTCCAGGAAATAAGTCTCCAATCCTCTTCTGGATAGGGGAATAGTAGTTGCTAGCTACTTGGAATCTGGAAAAATCTGTAGATATATGCTTCTACTTCTTTTTTAAATACACACTTTTAAGCTTTAACGGGAAGAAATATGAAAGAAAGAAAATGAATTCTGTGAGAAATTCTTGAATATATAGAGCTTGGCATTTGGCCTCTGATCACTTTCCTTTTTTGCTTTGTCATTAAAAAAACTTTGCAATAATTGCCTCTAATTTTCAACTTTCAATCAGTCTTATATGTTTGGTACCTCCTTTACACCAATTTCATAAGTACTTAATGCCATAAATTTCTGAGCCTTTCATAGTTATAGAACCAAATGGAAATCAAGTTGCTTATTGGTTCTCCACATTGTTTACTTAGGGCTCAGCTTTCTTTGCTTTGCTAAGTCAGTGACCACATGTCTATCTGGAAAGACATCTGAAATGTAATTATTCTTTCCTCTATTCTTGTCTTTGTTTCTGTGGGTTTATTGATTTAAAATACCTCCTTATTGTCATTTTCAGGACAAGTCTGGGCTTACATGTATGTGTTCAATCTGCCATTGCCATATCTTGCTGGAAGCCTTCTTAGCAATAATTTTTTGTATAGTATTATCAAGAACTTCTTTCAATATTAAATTGTTTTACTGCATGACTTTAAATAGCTGCACCATGTTCTATTGTGGGAATATATGATCATTTATTTAATAACTTTCTTTTGGGGTATTTCCAGTGTTTAGTTTTAGAAGCAATGCTGTGACAAACATCCATATAGAAAATTTTGTACATTTCCATAGGTATTTCCCTAGAATAAATTCCCAGAATTGATATTATTCCATCAAAAGGCACATAAATATATTAATTTTTTATATTTATTGATAAATAACCCTGCATGAGGGTTGTACTGATTTCATGTCTACCAGCTGTTTGTGAGAGAGTTCTTTGCCTTCACACACTCATCAATACTGATCATTACCATTTAAAAAAATTATCTTACACTTTTTTTTCAGACTAGAAGTGGACTCAATACAGTTGGATTTTATATAATGTAATAATTAGGAAGAATGGCTTAAAACCCATTGTCCTAAAACTGAGGCTATATTTGGCATAAGTCTAAATTTTAACCAATTTATATTAAAAAATAAAACCATTTCACAGATCATGAGGGTTTGCTTATTTAGAAGTATATATTTTTCCTAATTCTTCCTAGCAATTTCAGTAGGAAACTCTCTTGCTCAATTAGCTATTCACTGGAGAAAATGTGAGCCTTATTTCCTATGGAATTAGTAGAAAATGTATAAATCCTAGTTAGATAATTTTCTGTGCTACTCACTGTAGAACAAAATTTTGGAAGGACTTGATCAATTATTTATTCATGACTGAGGCAGGTCTGACCTTTTTTTTTCTGTATTTATTAATTTCAGGAGAATGATCTGGTCTTGTAATTGTTAACTGCTCCAAAATTTCATCCAGTGATGTTAGCCTTACCTGTTGTTTATTTGATCTTTAAAGAATATGGAGCTGCTCTTAATAGCATTAGATAATGACTAAATACAAAGTTAACTTTTAACTGTTCACATTTATTAAAATCTTAGGGACAACTAGTAATTATGAAAGATTATTTGAATGACAGGCAATTTATCCATCCCTCTCTAACTGTGGCTTTCAAATACCTTTTTAACTACTGAACACTTTCTTTACATGAAATTTTAAGTCCTATTTGCTTGACCTCCCCTTATTCCCGATAAGGTGAGCAATTTCCATTAGATGAGTGAAGGCTATCTGGAAGGTACTAAGTCATGGAAGAAAGGAGAAGCTGTCTGCCTAATGTTACTAACAGAGAAGATGCAGCTACTGCTTGTGGTATACCACCACCCTACCCTGAGGCAGATGAGGAAGGGGAGAAATACTCTGGCTTCTTCCCTTCTCCCATGCTCCAGTCCATTCACTGTCTCCCACTGGGTGAGTCTACCTGGATGCCAGTTGACAAGAGAGGGCGGATGATGTAGTGATTCTACTAGGCAGGACAGGGCAGGGGAAGGAAGAGAATGGCTCTGGGCCTCAAACAGGCCAAAGACTTGTATGGCATGTAAAGGGATGTGGTCTGTGCCATAAGATGAAGGTGAACAGTTCACGACGGAACCAGAGGGAGAGATCAGTGTCTATTGGGGGAGAGTACAGCTGCTAAACACTCACGAGTATGTGTCCTCAGATAATGAGGGCTGATTTAGGAAGAAAGAGAGCAAACTTGACAATAAATATAGCTCTCACTAAATATTAACGGGTTTGGTTGTCTTACCAGAAGTGTAAAGGGGACTGCGAGCTTAAATCCTTAGATTTTCAAAGACATAGTCTTGTAATCCATGTATGCCTTTAGAAAAACATGGAAGTTGATTTTTTTCAAATGGATGATTTGTAAATACTTTTTAAAAATGGCTTTTGGAAATGAATTTTAATGGTTCCAAAGAGAACTGTGAACTTTACTGCCTGACATTCAGCTCAATTTTAGGAAAAATTGTGTTCCCTCTGTTCTGAAAGTTTGGGCAAGGGCTCTCAGCCCTGTTGTTGCTGGACAGACCATTGAGCAATTATGGCTGCAGTTTGATGCCCAGCATTACCGCAAATAACATGAGACTAACTTCACTGCTTATGCCAGACCTCAGACTATGCTCCATGATTCTAGCTCCAGAGCTATTATATGGTTCTAATACCTTAGCCATATTTGTTTCCCATACATAAATACCAACTTTCTTCCCCATGATTTTGACCAAGCTGCATTTGGCTGCTACAGTATGTCTCTCTGGATTCTTTGCTTAGGTGTATTTTCCATTTGCTTTTTAATCCTGGGATATAGTTATCTCATTTTCTAAATACATATAATATGCACAAAATTATTCTTTTTGAACATTTATATTGAGTGAACCCATCGTGTTTATGACTCTCTTGAGACCTATCCACAATTCTTTATGTGCTTCCATCTCTATAAATAAGATAATTGCCCTGAACATTCTGGGTCTTAAAATACATGCCCTTTTCTTTTTCTCCTGTTTTACCCTACATGACCCTAGTCTATACAAGAATTCAACATTTAATTTTGCAGTCCAGGTATTTTAGAATTAAGAATTCCTATTATTTCTGGGCTTTTACATTGACTAGTTAAACATTTATTTGTAAGATTTCTAGGCATTTGGTCTTGGCAAAGATATTACCATTATCCTGATAGCATATTAAAAAAAAAAAATCTAGGGTTCCTGGGTGGCTCAGTGGTTGAACATCTGCCTTTAGCTCAAGTCATGATCCCGGGGTCCTGGGATCAAGTCCCACATTGGGTTCCCCACAGGGAGCCTGCTTCTCCCTCTGCCATGTCTCTGTCTCTTTCTCTGTCTCTCATGAATAAATCAATACACTCTTTAAAAATAATCTAAAATTTTCAGATCTGGTTGACAAAGGGATGTTCCTAAAGACTCATTTGGTGAAACCTATTCTAGCTCCATTTGGGTTAGGAACTATGGAAAACCACTGGGCCCTCAGTTAAATATGTCATTATGTCCAGAGTCCTAGGCCTTTTAGATCTAGAAGGAAACTTTTAACTAATAGGGTACTTCTATCTGTATATATGAGGAAAGAAGATATAACTTCTTTTTTTTTTTTTTGATACTTTATTGGGACATCTCAACAATGCTTTAGAGTGTCATTCTTCTCCTTATTCTTTTGTCATGATTTATGTAGAATGTCCTAGAATATGGCCTCGCTTGGTACATTAGTCACTCTAAGAATGATGTCTATTCTATATATCTCAAAATCACATTTGAAGTAGAATTATTATGTACTGAGGACTATTTAGTGTTTTGTGAAGCCAGAAGAAAGAACTTTTGATAGCATTTGCATTCTAACTATCAACTGGTTTGAGTCCTCAAATCTTCAATTAGAAATTTGATTAGTATGAATTATAGGGATGATGGTGGAGTAGAAGACATGATCTCATCAAGCTGCTCAGATCTCTCACGGGTAGGTCTAATTGACCACACAAGATCAAGATGAGCAGAATAAGCTGCTCTGTTTTTCCTGGTGATCAACAATACCATAGAACTAACTGTTCCTGAGTATTACATGCTTTTGATGGGCTCCAACTTCTACCTCTCTCACTCCGCTTTTCTCTTTCCTTTCTGTATTTCTTTGTTTCCCTCTCCCTCTCTGATGAAAAGCATATATAAATTCAGGCTAGTTTTGACTTCTCGTAGGGATTTCAAATTTCACAAAACCTTGTAAAAAAAATGTAAATGTGATATAGTGACCCTATGCATTGCTGGGTACAAGCAAACGTCTTCTAGACCTAAAAATGTTAACACAGCTTTCAAAACAGAATGTCAGGATCAGGCCCAAGGCACTGTTGCCCTGAACACTCAAAGAAAACCCATTCTGTGATCTCGTGAGTTCTCCCAAAGACAGAAGGGGAGTCCTACAATGAGAAACACCCTGAGTGCCAGGTGGAGTGGGAGATCATGCCTCCCAGGCTGGCTTATAAAGGGGCTGGCTCACGCTTCTTCTGAGCCAACCCCAGTACTTCTGGAGGACTTGCCTCTTTCTCTGCTCAGAGACCCAGTGATGCAGCATCTTGGTCCAGGGTGGGTGCAGGAAGCTAAAGTCCTGGAAGCAGCAAGTTGGGACTTCTGATGCCAAATTCTGGCACCCTGATCGGGCATCTGTTAAGGTATAAACAGCATTTTTTTCCCCCTAGTATCTCTCTAGACTTTGAAATTTATTAAGGTTTGCATTATATCATGGTAATATATTTATATACCACTCAGAATTTCCACTCGGGATATCTTCTAAGATTGCTGAGAAATCTCCTTTCCTAAAAAGCGTTGTGCTCTTCTTGCTTTCCTTTTCTAGTTTGTGTTATCATATCTGAAATGTTTGGCTCCCCAAGCAGTCTGTGGGCCTGAGTCTGATAAGGTAACTTGGTTAAGCCTGCAGGCTGTTATCCTTTACCACCTTTGTGTTGTTCCCTCCTTTAGAAAGTATTCTCTGCTTCAGGTTCCTTTCTTATTATTTTTGTTGGTTTATACTGTTTGCTTTCACTACTGAATTTTTGTTGTTAGTCAGTCATTTGGTAAGAATTTCTTTTGCTTGTTCCAATGTTTCATATCACCTTTTTAAAAATTGTGGTAAGATGGGGTGCCTGGATGGCCCAGTCGGTTAAGAGTCTGACTCTTAGTTTTTGTTCAAGCTGTTTGGTCATGGGGTGGACCCCCAAATCTGGCTCCCACTCAGCTCGGAGTTCACTTGGAATTCTCTCTTCCTCTCCTCCTGCTCCTGATCTCCCTCTAAAATAAATACATCTTAAAAAAAAAAAAAAAAAAAACACTGTGGCAAAATATACAACATAAAATCTAGGAGCTTAACCATTTTTAATTGTACAGTTCACTGGCATTAAGTACATTGGGGTTGTGCAACCATGACCACAATCCCGTAATTCTTTACATCTTGTAAAACAGAAACTCTGTTTCTATTAAGTGCCTCCCCTCCTCCTCCGCCCAGCCCCTGGCAGCTGCCCTTACACGTTCTGCCTTTATGATTTTGACCACTCTCAGTACCTCCCACAAGTGGACTCACACGATATTTGTCCTTTAGTAACTGTCTTATCTCATTAGCATAATGTCTTCAAGGTGCATCCACATTGCAACATATTGTAGTGTTTTCTTTAAACTCTCTTGTGGTGGGGGGACAAGTGGCTGTGAAGAACCAAGAGGTCAGAGTGGGGATGGTAGGAATGATATTCTCTTTGGTTTAGGCTATTGACCTTATAAATTTGTCTATTTAAAAGGTCTATGATGGTTTCACTGTGGTTTTTTACTTTTTATTTTGTTCCCTCCACCCCCCAGCAACCCTGTCCCAGGGTCTTGTTTTTCTAGAAAGTCCTTAATCTATAGGACTTCTATACTCGTCACTTTATTTTCTACTCCGTTCATTTTCTACACTCCTCAGTATTTTGCACTTCATTACGTATCCTTCACACTTTTGTCTTCGTCTTCTCACCCCCTAAATAGGTCTGGTGAGGGACATTGGGAGAGGCAGAGGTGGAGGAAGAATAAGATGTTACCTCTTCTGCTTCTTTAAAAAAAAAAAAAGATCTCCTTGTCACTATCACTATTAGAGGCTAATTTTATTTTTCAAAGCAAATAAAACTTGGATGTTGAAACTACCCCTGTTGAAGTTGTCAAAGTTTAAATAACTATATATTTTCTATAACTGCAGTAAAGGGACTTGGGGTGGGGAATGGAGAGGAGAACTTGGTTATCTCTCTTTTAGTCAGAACATTTCTTGAAGCCATACCTTCTAGAACTATACTTGTAGTATCTCCCTGTACTTGAGGTCGTTGCTTTGGCAGTTGAGCTGATTCCAAAGACTACTTTATAGAGAGAATCCTTGCCTGGGGATGTTTTGAAATGGTTGGGGTGTCTACATTAGAATAGAGAAGCTAATTTGCTCATGTCAGGCTTGAGCATTTAGCCATAGCACTACTCATGTCATGAAAGGACATGATGGTTACCTAAGGATGAGGAAAATATGAGGACTATGAAAAATGTCCAAATCTTTAAAATTCATTCTATAACTAAGAAACATTTTAGTCTTGGATTCAGTACAAAATTTCACAACTTAAGCTCAATGAGCCATAATAGGGCTAATCATAAAATTCTTAACTGTAACAGCCTTTAATTATTGCAAGCTGTAGCCATGCTTTGTAATGCTAACAGCAATGAGATGCTGCAACACTATCTTTTCAAACAGTAGAACTATTTCAAGTACCCTACAAAATCATTATCTCTCAAAGTTCTCTCTAGGCTTGGGACCAAAAACAGAAAAAAGAAAAAGGGAGAAAGTAAAATCCTGCGAAGACAGAAAGCATTCACCTTCTGTGTAATTTTTATCTCTATTTATTGATGTGATATAATTGTAATTGAAATTATAACGGGATTCCATTATTTCAGATCTGGGGAATGCAAATACATAGCCTTATTCATGTTAAAACAGAGAATAATTTGTTCAAAATATCCTGGTGAGAAGAAAATTGCCTTATGTCTTTGAGAGGTCATAATAGTTTTCACAGTGTCTACAATAAACCCATTGCAGGACATAACAGATAATTGAAAACAAAAGCTGAATATATTAAGTCTGTTGGTACCAAGGTTAAAGTAGTGGAATTACTTACTCAGGTTAAGTGAGGCTATTAATGTGGTACCTTCACATGTGGTATATCTAGTACAGTAATACTTAATAGGGCACGCACTTAGATTTTTCATATAAAGCTTCTACTCTCACTTGTAATATGAATATTTCTTTAGAAGGTGAGAATATCTTTTTCATAATGCACATTTTTTTTCTCTAAAATCCTTTTATCTGTAGATTAAACAGGCAATTGTGTCATGATCAAAGAGAGCCAAACCTAACCTGAGGGATAAATTGTCACTGCCAGACCCAGACCCATTTATTGTCCTATCCAGTAAAATGAAAACCTCATATTTTCAATATTAGTAATACATAGGCTCATGAAAGCAATGATGTCTAACCCATGAATGGTATCAAGGATATACTTTTCCCCTAAAGCCTTGAGGTAAAGAATTTTTCTCCCCCCACCCCGCTGCTCCCCAACCATCTTAAAACATATACTTCCACACTTGTTTTCCTCCCTTTCCATCTTTTTCCTCTTTGCATTCCACCTTTGCTCACAGTAATTTCTTCTTCCCTCCTGTGAGGTCTCTTTCCTTCTTCTCTTCTGCTCTCTAACATTTTATTTTGGTGGCTTTCTTGAAAGAATAAAAAAGAGGCACCAAGTTTATATAATGTTTATTCAAAATGTTGATCTCAGGATTTTTAGCAATTGGAGCCAATGAGAAAACCTCATTCTTACACTCAGAATAGGGATGAGGAAACTTGGGGTGTCCCCAGTGTGCCCATCAATATTGTCGAGTAAGTTAATATTATTTGATGAGGCTTAGTCTCCTAACTGGACTTTCTCACTCTGGTCTTTTTTCCCTACAATCCAACCTGTTTGCTGCCAGGAAGATTTTTGAGACACAAATTGGACTGTCCTCTCAGAATCCTTAATGGGCCCCCAGCAACCACAATAATGGTACTAGGTAAACTGGGCTCATCGGTGTACGTCCTCTGCCAACCGACCCAGTCTCCTCTTCCTCTCCTTCTCTCATCCTAGCCTTCTCTTCCTGACTTTAATTACTCCTGCATTTCCTTCATTCTCCCCACACACACACTTATCCATCTCTTTAGCAGTTTTCAAACTCCATCCAGATTCTACCTTCTTTCAGTAAGTTTTCCCTGATACCTTCCCCTTTAGTCAGACTAAACACAATTTTTCCTGGGCTCCCACTTCATTTTCTAAGTACCCACATATTAGGATGTGTGCTTGCAAGCTGGGTCTCACAGAGCTACAGGGCTCTACACTTCTTGAGAGCAGGACTAGAATCGAGATTCAGGCCTTTCTCACCTGAAAGGCAACTGTGTTTTGTGTCCTATTGAATGTGAGAGATGGACAGCAGCAGAGAAGTGGAGAAGTCGAAGGTGCCACTGAGATTTCAAATCTATGTTATTTGGTGGATAGTGTTATCTTGAATCCAGGAAGATTAAGGAAGGAGTAGATTAAATGCCCATATTGCAGGATAGCTCTTTGAGAAAGGCCAACATTTAAGGCATGAGGACTAAAACTCAGAAAGCATCATGGGGGAAAGAGACAAGGCTAGAAGCCCAGGTGGACAGATATTTTAAGAAGGAAAGAATTGTATTAGAAAATGCTTTAAAAAGTATGTAACTTTTTGGAATGAAAAGAAACCATTAACAGAAAATCATTTCCAAGAAATTTCAGTATCTAGGATAGGGTAGATTAAATTGTAATGAAGTCTAGAACAAGAGGAGGTTGAGGAAGCGTAGCTATAGTATGCAGATTACTTTTTTCAAATATTTTATTTATTTGAGACTAAGAGAGAGAGAGCCCAAGAGCGGGGGGGGGGGGGGGGGGGGGGGGGGGGGGAGGGGCAGAGAGAAAGGAAGAAGCAGACTCCCCGCAGAGCAAGAAGCCCCACATGAGGCTCCATCCTGGGAATCTAGCATCATGACCTGAGGCAAAGGCAGACTGAATGAGCCACCCAGGTGCCCCTAGTATGTAGATTACTAAGTTTGGATTTGAAAGTCCAAGGTGGGGATGTGTGGTTGATGCAGGACCTTACCTTGAGGTGAAAAATATGCGTATATGCAGGCATTTTTAATGTGCTTGTAGGTTGAAGAGAGAAGGAAGTAGTGGGGATGGAAGTTTGAATGACAGAAATGAAAAGAATACATAATTAAAGCAACTGGTGTACAGATGCAAAAGAAGGGGACAGGATACAGAGCATAGCTGGAGAGGATATTGGCTGAAATGTATGTTTGAGAAGGAACTTAACTCCTAATCCTGATTTTTTTTTTCTTTCGCTAAATAGAACAAACTTTTTGAATTCAAATGATATTGCAGGTGCTTGCTTCTCTATTTTACTCGCCTTTTGGATTTTGTTATGTCCGAGTGGGTACCACCTTGCCTTCCTCCTAACCTTATGAATCTATCAATTGTGATTCCTGTCCATCTCAGGTGAGCAATTATGTTCTGCAGCTCAATATAGGAAAGTAATTAAGAAGTACTAAGGGACCATACCAGCATTTGCCTCTAATTGTGCTATCTAAAGGTTTGAAAAGATTCTTATGGAAAAAGATAAATTTCTCTTTTGCTAAGATGTTTGAGCAGTTATTAATCCAATTAAAGCAAACAAGCTTTGCACTTTGTGGCTCTGCTTACCGGGAGTCTTTTACTGCACGGTGAAGCTGATGATGTGCATTTAATGCTTTGCAAGCATCGATGATGAGCTCTGGAAGATCCATTTTGGTAAAAACTAAATGGTATGCAATTATGACCAAAACTCCAATGCAGCCTAGGGATCCTCATGAGGAAGACCATATATATATACATATATATATATATATATATATATATATTTGTCCTTTTCTCTCCAATCTTCTTTGGGCAGTGTAACTTTATGTAGACCATATTTCAATTCTTTCATATTTTAAGAAATCTATATACTTAATTCTATATGATTACACGGGGCATAGTTATCAATATCCCCTCAGTCCCCACTATGTTTAATTCATGAAATCTTTGCCTTCATGAGCACATATACCTTCAAGTATAGCCCACTTCAGATATTTTATAGGCTAATGAAAACCTTTGAGTAATTTTTATAGATGGATTTTTTTTAACATCTACTAGCACATTGAACATAAAGAGGCCTTGGGATTCACTTTTCTGGCAAAATAATAACAGCTACTATTTACAATCCCTACCACATGCTAAAAGCTTGACATTCATCTTATTTATTTGAACAGTCACTGTCTTATCTCCCTGTTTTCAGTTTGGACTTCTGAATGTTGATTCTTCGGTTCTTCTGTAATGAGAGAATTAGCATAGCATAGCGGGTTTTTTTTGTTTTTTTTTTTTTTTAAATTCCTTCCAACCCGTCCTCTGGTTAAGCCAAAAAGAGAAACTAAATAATTGCTATCCAAATAAAGCAACAGATGAAATAAAACAGTGTTTTTCTTTACAGGCACTGGTTTAGGAAATGATTAATGCAAAGTTGTTTAAAAGTGCTAAATAGCCATTAATAAAATGTTTGAGTGATTTCACCACTGTGGTAGTACAATTGGTTGCTTTTTAAATATTGCACATAGACTGGAATTACTCGACTCCTTTCTCCTACTGCTTAGGAGGTGCTGCTGTCCTGGAGTTGTTTGCCAGAATAACATGAACTTGTAGAACTCTGTTTTCTTTTAAGAGAGCCGTATGCCATTCACACAGTATTTGCTGAGCACTTCTGATGTAGATGTAAGGTTCTGTGATCGGCCCCAGAAGAGAGGAAGCTGGGGGTTTGGGCCAGGCATTGGATAGGAAGCGTGCACGACTCAGGAAACTGTATTTCCCTGCCAGTGGAGTTCACACACTGTCATGGGGGAGGAAGGGCTAATAAACATTACTCTGAGACCTTGAACAAATGCAAAGTCATTACTAAAGAATGAAAGTACTGAAAACCCTACCATCTTTATATGATTTCATATTTAAAGGTTAAAGTGGATTTTTGTATTTTACTTCTAAGGGATGCAATGAAGCATGAGGACAAGCGGCAGTTGATCTCCTGCTCCTTGCCCTTCTGCTGGCCGCCACCAAAAAAGCTGTGTTTTCAAGGAGGACGTCTCTTCAGCAAAGGAGATGGTCTATTAACACTAGAACTCCTATCCAAACTGACCTCCTATTTTCCATTACAGCTGGCATTTGCTAAGTGTTTCACAAACTAAATAATAAGCCAATTAGCAGCTAGGCATTATGACTCATGGTGGTAGCTCTAAGAGAAAATATATTTACAAATTTACAGGAGCTTTCTTTAATCAAAAGATTGACTAGTGGTAGTAATTAGTGTCCACATGGCAAATCCATGGGGAAATACTTTGGAGATAGACTGGGTTTTAAGTGCTCTTTGTCAACAACTATGAAGTTCTGGGATTTTATCCTTCTTGCCAGGGAACAAGTTGGCTCACTACAGTTTGGCAGAAGCTGACCAAAAACCTGAGCGTCCTGGGGCAGACATAAAGGCCAAGGTTATGTGGTAGGCCTCACAGCAGTATACTCAGAGATGAGCAGTGGCCAGCGTCTCCTTGTTTTCTCCTGCTACTTGATGGTGGCTGCAGGAAGCTTCTGGGGATGCCTGCATACCCAATGAGTTGTGTGGAAAGAGAGGTCCCAGGAACTCAGGGGACTCAGATCTTTTATTATGGCCTCAAGCTGCCAGACCTTTGTCCCACAAAGGTACCATCTCCTATGGTACTAAACATAAGCAAACCTACTCTCTGCTCTGGAGAAAGACACTTCTCTCCATCTTCCGAGCTATTTACTATGTAAACATCCTTGAAAGATAGTCCAGAAAAGAAGGGAAACTTGTACCTCTGCATTTAAGACCTGTAGAAATGCAAAACACCCGTGGAAAACTGTCTCCGGACATCCTGAATTAGAGATGCTTTTCCACAAGTAGCTCCCATTACAGGCCAAGCAGCACTCTAGATACTTTGGAGGATCCTTAAAATATAAAATATCTTCATCCATGCCCCCAGTGATTCCTACGACAGACCTGTATATTCCTGGCTCACGGAGGAGGAGCCTGAGGCTCAGAGAAAGTTCCTTGCTTAGATATAAACAGTGAGGATCTAACCCCATGCTTCTCTGACCCCCATACCCACACTGTTAATTACTGCACTTTCCCAAATCTGATCAACCCATTTCACTTGCTTATAGTGATTTTTATTGGTGACCTTCTGGATTCGATAGAAGAATGAATCTTAAGTAAAGATTCCCATGCAGAACGTGATCATACATAGCAATTTGCTAAACTAGCACATAATACCCTTTTTGCTGTATATACTTCCTTGACTAAATCCACTTCTTTTTTTTATAAATTTATTTTTTATTGGTGTTCAATTTGCCAACATAAGAATAACACCCAGTGCTCATCCCGTTAAGTGCCCCCTTAGTGCCCGTCACCCAGTCACCTCCACCCCCCGCCCACCTCCCCTTCCACCCCCCCCAGTTCGTTTCCCAGAGTTAGGAGTCTTTATGTTCTGTCTCCCTTTCTGATATTTCCCACTCATTTTTTTCTCCTTTCCCCTTTATTCCCTTTCACTATTTTTTATATTCCCCAAATGAATGAGAACATACAATGTTTGTCCTTCTCCGATTGACTTACTTCACTCAGCATAATACCCTCCAGTTCCATCCACGTTGAAGCAAATGGTGGGTATTTGTCATTTCTAATGGCTGAGGAATATTCCATTGTATACATAGACCACATCTTCTTTATCCATTCATCTTT
This sequence comes from Canis lupus familiaris, assembly GCF_011100685.1. Taxonomy (NCBI): domain Eukaryota; kingdom Metazoa; phylum Chordata; class Mammalia; order Carnivora; family Canidae; genus Canis; species Canis lupus. The sequence goes on from NC_049235.1 coordinate 50,286,630, forward strand.
CGATGGACACCGAGGCTCCTTCCGCAGTTGGCTATTGTGGACATTGCTGCTAGAAACATCGGGGTGCAGGTGTCCCGGCGTTTCACTAAATTCACTTCTTAAAAGATCATCAGCAAGTATATATATCAGGCTCAGTAAAGAAACTCAAGCAGTAAATTATTCCTTATTTTCACTTGGTTCATTACTTTGATACTTTGAGAAAGCTCATTACCATTGAGAAGTTGGCAATATGAATAGTTGTGACTTACTATCACCTAAATATGGTCTGTTCTTCACCACCCAGGAGTGATGAAAATCCCTTATTCAAGGCCTCTCTAGTCCCACTACTTATATGCATGTATTTTTATGTGCCGTTCCTAGGACGTGCTGTGTGTCTCTTCCTATGTTACACTTGGGCTGCTCTTCCCGCCTCCCATGCTCTCCTTCCAGGGGATGTCCTGATCCCCTAGTCTTCTCTCACAAAGATATGGCTCATCTCTCCCACAGATGGGAATCTTTTCCTCAGGTGAACTCCTTTAGATCTTATTTCCTTTTCAAGGAGGACATAGGGAATGCAATGGGAAGAGGGCTGACCTTTGCCTTCTGTGGTTAGGCCCCATGTCCTTCCACTGTGTGCAAAAAGGATAATGCTCTCTACTTGCCATCTTGGCTTGAGGCACCCATTATTTTTGTGTCTCACTTCCTTCATTAGATATTTCCTGCTGAGACTTCGAGGAGAGTTCCTTCTTTGGCTTCTTACTGAAGACCTTCTGGATCTTCCTTAGCATTGCTTGTGCTAAAGTCTCATTATAAGGGTAAAGTGTTGTTAGCCTTTCTGTAAAAACAAAAAATATTCTCTTAATAATTAGCACTAATTAGTGTTGTGGGCAGATGGCTTTCCATTTTATTCCTACTTAATGCAGAATACAGGTTATACTTCAATTTCCCAGATGCTGTGGTTTCTATATCACTCCAAAAAGAGTAAAACATAGATGAAATATGTGTGCTCACATAGATGCAAAACTAACTTTCCCATGACCTCTTCTCCCTCCTCTCCCTCCCTCCTCTCCCTCCTCCTCTCCCTCCTCTCCCATTAGTGTGATGTGCATTCAGTATATTTATGTACATATAAATGTAGGTTTATGTGTATCTGACATAATACAGCTATATTCACATGCCTCAATTCTAGGATGCATAATCTTTATGCATTCAAATATTTTCTAATGCCAGCATGCTTCTTATATTGGTTTGTATATTTAATGTAGTGTTTCTCCCTCTGAAAAACTATTAGTGGGGCACTTGGGTGGCTCAGTCAGTTAAATGTCTACCCTCAGCTCAGGTCAAGATCCCAGGATCCTGGGATCAAGCCCTATGTCAGGCTCCCAGCTCAGTGGGGAGCCTGCTTCTCCCTCTCCATTTGTGCTGGGTGAGCTCTCCATGTGCGCTTGCGCTCTCTCGCTCTCTCTCTCTCTCTCTCTCTCTCCGTGCACATACTCATGTTCTCTCTCTAATAAATAAAATATTTTTAAAAAGCTATTAGCTAGTGGTGTATTTAATTGATAGCTGCATAGGAATAGCTAAATAAATTATTTAAGGCAGAGAGGTTCACTGAAAGAAAATCACCATGATTTATAATGGGAAAATAAGCCTTTTCTGAAAGTTAAGTAGCCAAATATGACTGTTCCCCTCATCCTCTCTGCCCGGGCTGGCCCCAGATTTGAATAGAATGAGAGGTGGAGTCAACGTTAGGCTTCAATCTGGCATTAACACAAAATGGCAAGTATTCCTGGGGCTACTGTAATTCCAACAACACCATCTTCTCCTGCCTAACATCACAGTAATCTTTGTTGGCATTAAAGCTATTTCATCTCCAGCAGAGTAACATTTAGTGGATGGATTAGGGGCCTTATCTTGCTAAGACCAGCAACATCAGGAATCAATAGATGAGTGATTTCTGCAAATAGTACCTGAGGGAGGAGCAAACTTTTTTTTTTTTCCTTCCCGAAGTTTCCAGGGATGATGCTAATACTACAGATGGCACAAATGGTGAGGTGAAGGAATTTGATTCTTTTCCCCCCATGAAGACTCTTCAAACTCAGATTAGGTCCTAGGGGATGAACAATTTAGTTTAAGCTCCGCTGTTTTGACTTTAGCTGGGTTTTGGTTTGGTTTTGTTTTTCAGCAACAGAAGGAGAGCAACTTAAACACTTTGTTCCCTTTCCAGGCAGGGCAATTGATGTAGGATATAAACTTTGCTGAAAACATCTAAGTGAACCCTGCCATAATACTTGTAAAACCCAACTTTATTTTTCATGAGCAGTTTTACTCCCCTCTGGTGTAATGTGTATATTTCATTCCCATAGGCAGAGAGAAAATGTTTTCTTCTGGAATAGCATTCTCTTCTCTTTAAAAACAGTTACTTAACAAGGAAAGGTTTCTAGGCCTCAGTTTCCCCATCTGAAAAAGGGTGAAAATAAGAATTTCAACATCAAAGGGTTGTTAGAGTGAATTATATAATGTAAGTAAGGTCTTGGCCTGGTGCCTGACTTAGTGGAGACACTTTCACACTCAAACTTTCTTTTTTTTTTTTTTTTTTCTTTTTAGGTGCATTTGCAATTTCTATGCCCATCCCTCCCTTGTCAGCAGAATGTGTAGCTGTGTGCCAGTGAAAGCTGGGCTTCGGTCTTCAGTTTCTAGTCCATGTGTTCCTACTTTTGGCAGACATCTGCCCTGATTCTGTCTGTAAGAAGCTTATTTCTCTGTGTCCAGAGACTCCAGAATGACCATGTGTGGCTCTGGGGAGGGCTGGTTTTAGTGGCATCCTCACGGTGGTGCTACGGGCCACGATAGTCCAAGCTGGGCTTGCAAACCCACTTTCACCTTCCATCTCCAATCCCAGCCTTTCTTCCTGTTGTGGTGAGCAGTGCCTGCCACCGCTGCCATCTCCTGCACTCCCCTTCCACCTTGAAATGCAGTGAGGTTTCCCTTGTCTGGTTTCCCAACATTGAAACAAATTAGTCTAGCTCTTGTTGCTGATAGAAAGTGAATTAAAGTGAAGTCTGGAGTGCAGGCCGCCTGTAGATGTAACTCTGGTTTGTTGTTTTGTCTTTACTAAGTGATGTCATCAGCCAAGAGCTACTATTCTCCTTCTTGGTTGTGTTTGTAATTTGCCTACATGTGGCATTAAATGAGAGCCTAGAAAGAGAGGAATGTACAGAAGCTGACAGTAAGGACCAATCACTGACCCACCTAATGCAAGCCCCTTTTTTCATCTCTATTTCTCCAAGTGCAATGAGAAAACAACTCTAGAGCAGCAAACGATTGTACTTTGGCCAGATAATATGGAGGCGAGTCTCCATTCGGGCTTTTGGGGTAAATACAAGGAGCTTATTCAAGATACAGAACAATTCCTTGGGCAGTATCTTTCTTCCACAGCATGGGTGCCATTGGTACAAGTGGTAAAGGGTAGCCAAGGACCTAATATGTATTGATGACCACCATTCATGTTCTAGGAATTGTGTTACACGTTTATATATATAAATATATAATATATATAAATATATAAATATAAATATATATATTTAATTTATTCATGAGAGACACACACAGAGAGAGGGAGAGGGAGAGACACAGGCAGAGGGAGAAGCAGGCTCCATGCAGGGAGCCTGATGTGGGACTCGATCCCGGGACCCCAGGACCATGCCCTGGGCTGAAGGCACATGCTTAACCGCTAAGCACCCAGATGTCCCCACATATTTATATTCTTTAAAAAAATTGATCAGGAGTGATTATTTCAGACATCTGGGCCTACTATGGTGTAATGTATGGGGGGAAAAGCATCCTGGGAATTAGAAGACCTACGCTAATGCTGGTTCAGCTGCCAACATCCTATGTAGTGTTGCATCATATCCTTCAGAACAGTTCCTTGTACGCTGGCAGGGTTGGGTTTGTGAATCTTCTACTCAAAATCCTACAGTGGACATACTAAGAAGCCACTGTAACTCCCAAGTTAAAACCTGAATGTGCTAATCAATCTCCAGTAGATATCTGTCCTCCATCAGAGATTGATTAGTCAGTTGCTGAGGTTGGGAGCTTTCTGATAGTTTTCCTTTTCTCCTGGTCACCTTTGGGGCCATTTCAACACCTACCGATTTTATATATTTATGTAAATGCACATGCTCATCTATCCCAGACTAGGGAAATAGGTGAACTTCTTTCAGTTCCTATACTTACTATCTCATTTAGTAACAATCCTGATGAAAAGACTTCAGGGGAAAAGGGTGAAACCTTTTGATTACAATGAAATTTGGGAATTTAAGCTTTTGAGGAAGTTTAGGAATATATTTCTCAATATGTGTGTTACAACAGATATGCAGGTAATGGTTATAATGTAAAAAAGTTTATTTAGAGTTAAGAGATATACATTTCCTATACACATGAAGACACTTTGTGTGTAATTTTGATATCCAGACTTACTTGGTATAGGACTAGAAACTAATTACCATTCATGAAGTGTCAGCATAGCTTCTGGGTTTATGATAGTAGATGGATTATTTTCTCTATCTATACGGTCAGGGCTTTTCCTGGAAGCTTAGGCTAGTCAAGGCTTTCCCAGTAATTAAAGAAACATTATCATTATTGTTATCCTAATTAGCTACATTGTATATTTTCACAGCACACACAAACACCCCATCTGGGGGAAGGAAAAGACTTAACACTGTTACTGTGTCTGGCACTTTGCCTAGCTCATTATATACTTTATTGCATTTAATTCTCAAAAAAAAAAAAACAAAAACAAAAACAAAAAACAAACTCACAAAACAAAACAAAACAAAACAAAAACCCAGTAACATCTATGGTGCCAAAATGTATTGTATTCCTGGAATGCCAATGGGTAGGCCATTGTTCTCTACCATGCCTTTTTTTTTTTTTTTTTCTTTCGTGTATTCACCCATTATCTTACTCCTTGCTTTCTGTGTTTCTTTCTTCATGCTCTTCTCTCGGACTCCTTGGTCCTGGTTGCTGATACCTGTTCCTTTCCTTCTCCCTTCCCTCTGCTTCCCTCTCTACAGTCTTAAGTCAGCCAAAGGCTCCTGTGGGTGTCCTTTAGCTCTGCTGGTAACTTTTGTAGCTAAAACTGTTGCAGGCTTCTGGCATAAGTCAAACCACATTTGGCAAAATGTCTGTTCTGTATCTGGAAACTGGGTTATACTCATTCTAGAGCAATTAACTAGATAATTGCCTTGGCATAAAGACAGCCTTGTACTATTCTTGTAATGAAATAGATAATTTTAACCATAACTTCCCCTAATACTTCCAGGGAGTGCTAAAAAACCTGGCCCATTCTTGTTTTAGATCAATTAAATGCCTCCAAAGCTTTTTAAATATTCTCTCTTACAGGAAGTTTACTGGCCTTAATCACTGTGTTGTTTTTGAGCTGGGAGTCCTTGGTCTCTCATGAAATAAAAACAAATGCTCTTTGAATTAAACTCAGTTGTACATCAGAGGGGCAAAAACTTCATCCCCTTTTCTTCCTTTAATTTTCTTTGGCCAGGGCATTTGACTGGTTTGTTCAGCACTTCAAATTAGTTGGCACCAAAAGGGAAGTGAGTCGGTAGCCCTAGGGCGTGACATTGGAAAGAATGTCCTAGAGGAGGAGGACAATGTTCCTGACGATTGACTGGTCACTCCAGCTGATGTACAATTGGCTGCAAGTGACCGAGAACCCAACCTGTATGCTGGGCTTCATATTGTTCTACAAATGGAGGACAGCATGGGTCCTTGCCCATAGGAGTGTGTAATGTCCTTGGGGAGTCTAGAGGATCCCACGCACATAACAGGAACAAGCTCTGCAGGAGAATTGGGGGTGACTTGTTTTTTTGTAAACAAACATTAAAGGCTGCTGGTGTTCCCAAGAAACAGAAACAGCTGTGTGACTTAGGAAGACTTCTTGGCAGATTTGGGGTGGAAATGAGAGCCCTAAAGAATGTAACAAGTGAATGAGAAAGAAAATGCCCTAAGAAAGGCCTAGTGTCTTTTCCAACCTCCTCCCTTGTGATAAAACTAGGCAAACCAGGAAGGCGGCATGGCTAAACCTTCAGGTTTTGGAATCAGAAAATGTTGGTTTGGACTACTTGTTACTACCTGGCTCTGTGACCTTCATCAAATCTCCAGACTATCACCTATAAAATAAAAGTGATGATATTGCTTACCTCTGGGTCTCTCAAAGCATTTCTTAGGATTCTCTTCATTCACTCCATATGTTTGTTGTTGTTAATTTGTTTCAGCACTTAGTTCTATATCCTTTGCTAGGCTTGGGGGATAGAGAGGTAAATGTATTGGGTACATCTTTGTCCTCAGAAAACTTAAGAGTTCAGTAGACCTATGCGATTATATGAAAGACACAGTTTGACTCCTAGCAAATCTTCTAGTGGCCTATATTGGTGCTTTCTCAGCTGCTATTGTCAACAATCATGGTGTCTCAAGGTGGGGGAGGAGGGGATTATAAAATAGAAGTAATTCCAATCTTTCTACCAACACAGCCAGTGGTATTATGCAAATTCAATATTCTGTATTGTCATTAAACTTCCTTAAAAACGTCCCAATATAGAGTATTACACTGATTTTTTTTTAATATATATACAGTAATACTTTAGGCTGGATGACCTCTCCTTGACAATAGGAGTTCTGCCTTTATATTTGTGTGATGAATAGAAAACTATAGCATAGAGAGGTTCCCCATCTTTGGAACTGAGCGACCTGCTACTTTCTTGACCTTCATTGTGAATAAATTTTACCCAGTTATACCAGCCTTTGCCACTTAGAGATGCATTGCTGTGCCAATTGTACCTGGGGATGGACCTTAATCTAGTATCTACTTAGTCTTAAGGAATTTTGTTGAGTTATTTGCATGCCTTCTGTCTCCTTCCCCCCACAAGTTGTTGATGCCTACTGGCACGGCTTCCTGAGAAATAGGACTCTGAATCGGAATCTGAGGCTAGCATACAGGAAGTACATTAGAAAGTGTGCTGGGATCACACCTAAGGTAGAAGAGGGAAAGCAAGCAAGCAAGCAGAGTTGGCCAGTGAGAAAAGTTAGGCTATGGTATGGTCTTACTGAAATCCTAAACCTGTCCATGGGGGGCTTTGAACTTGGGAGATCCTTTAAGGGTTGTCCCAAGTAGGGGGTAATATTGCCAGGCCTTTACATCCTCACATTGATCAAGTATTGGAAGGCGGCTGTCTCAGAAGTAGGGCATGGCCTTGAGTGAGGTGGCTCTCTTCAGCTGAGGTAACTCCCTGAAGAAGCTGGTAGACTAAATCCCTTAGTACCTGAAGAGGGAGGTGGGTGGTGCCTCACAGCATCCCCTACATACATACACACTCCTCTCTAAAAGGTCAATTTAAGGTAGAATCTTTATATCCTACCATGGTATTTCCAATGTCTGCAGAAAAACAATCATGAAATTGGTATTCACATCCCCTCGGGTTCTCTGGAAGCTTCCATTACAATAGAAACTTGATGTGACAGTGCGACTCAGATTCTCCGAGATGGGTAGTTGTTGGGGTTACAGAGGAGCCTGGGTGCTATCCAGATAATCCATTATAAGACCAATCTTTTTTCCATATTGGTTACATGATATGGCTGAGACTTTTTCTTGGATTCTGAGTCAGCATTGTCTCATGAAAATGTTATAGTTAAATTAGGCAGGTGCCTATCATTTACTTCTTCCCCGTTGCATGTATATTCTTCTTAATCTTGTCTACATTAGCAATAAATAGTTCCTGAAGAGCAAAATGATGCTTTTATTTCCATCAAGGACTGTGATCACTGATTCAGTCATACCCTAATACATTGCTGTACTGAGTTAAGCTAATGACTCCTCAAAGCAATGTAATAAACTCCCAAATGAGAGTTTATTCAGTTTTCAGTAACTGTGGGTTAAATCTCCCAGGGATGCATAAAATCTATGGCTTTCTAAGATTACACTTACTTCCTTGCCTTTAAATTAATTTGTTACTGTTTATCTGATATATTTTAATTCCAATTCAGATGTTAATCTTCTATTATTTAAAAATCTGTTTTTTAATGTTCTTATGCTTTTAAAAAAAATACAACTATAAGATATGTGGGGGGTAAATTACATACAAAAATCCATTTCTATGCTAATGAAGTTGTTATATGAGACTCCTCATGCTTTTAGAGAGAAAATTGACAATACTGAAATTTATCTTGGATAAAAGGTGTTTATTAAAAATATAAACCATGAGCTTTCTAGTTAGTTACACTTTTCTCTTTACGTCTTAAAGGAAATGTTTGCTTTAAATTACCAGAGGCTTGGGGAGGAGAGTAACCTAAACAAAATAAAACAGATGACTTGGTTACAGATTTAAGACTTGACAAATCTTATTTTCTATAGTTAAAAATGGGGCTGTTCTCAAACTTAAAGATTCAGAACCAGTTTTACTCAAATACAGTAAAACAAGTTGAAAAACATTCACTTTATTTCAATAAGCAAGACTCCCTACTCCCCTTCTCCCCACTTCCCACCCCTAACTAGTTATTTTTGATCTCTTCTGTACTTAAAACAAACTTGTGGAAAATTTCGAATAAATATAAAAGTATGAAGAATAAGATAAAACCTCCATGTGTCTATTACTCAGTTTCACTAATTATCAACTCCTGACCAATCTGGTTTTGTTTTCACCCCCCACACTTGCCTCTGTCTCCACCAGATTATCTTACTGTTACATTATTTCATCTGTATATCGATGAGATTTATAGATAAGGACTCTAGGACACAGAACCACAGACCAATTCTACTTTAAGATTAATTTCCTAAGAGCATCAGATACTCCATAATTGTTCAAGGTGTCTGTCACATTTTGATTTTTCTTGTTTCAAATCAATATTGAAATAAGAGTCCTACATTACAATTGCTATAGCTTTGAAGTCTCTTTTTTTGTGTGTAAGTTTCCTCTATATTTTTTATTTTTACTTCTTACAGTTCCTTTGAAGAAGCGAGGTCATTTATTCTGTATAGTTTGCCACAGTCTGGATTTTGCTGGTTGCTTTCCAATGTGTCAATTAACATGTTCCACTTTCCCCCTCTATTTCCTGTAAAACGGTAGTAAGATCTTGAAATCTAATCAGGCTTAGCTTTAATTTTTTTTTTCATAGGAATACTTCAGATAATGTGTTGTGTTTCCATTCAGAAGCCTATAAAATTCAGTTAACTTTTTTTATGACATTAATAGCTATTAATGATTATTGCCTAGGTCCATCATTGTGTTAAATTATTCAAATTTTGTCACTCCCATTTCATTTATTAGCTGGAATACTTCTATAAAGAAACACCTCTCCTTAACAACTATTGAGGTATCCTAATATACAGTTTTAGTACATATTCAGTTTGCTCGATTCTTTCTTTTTGTTTATTGGTTTTCAAAATAACATTTTGGTTCTCAACATCCTATAGATATAATCAGTGAATTTATTATCTACCACATTTGTGTGTTTGTGTCAATCCATTGTAACTATTAAATCTATTGACATTCAGTTGTCCCTTTTCAGCCGATGGGAACCTCTTTAAATTAGTTTGTATGCCCTTTGACTCTTCTGGAATACTCTTTGGCAACTTCCTAATGTCTAGTATGACAATAAGTTCCGGTTTCATTTCATATATATCCTATCAGCAATTTCTCCAGAATTCTGGGAAATGGTATTGAAAGTAATAATTTGGATGCCAGGCATCATTTGTTTTTTGTTATTTTGTTGCTATTGGGTCGGTCACTGTACCTAGGCTTTTTCAGTGAACGACTTGTTTGTCTTAGTAAGAACCCATGATGTAACTTACTGATAGTCTCCCTTTTAAGACCATAGGGTTTTTATTTAACTGCACTGATCTTGTAGAACTTCTTTGTCTCATGCTGAAAATCTCCGTTCTCAAAGAAATCCATATAATCATTCATTTGCTTTATCCCATGATACAAAAACAATTGACTCAGAGTAAAATATGAACACTGCCACCGGGAATATGATTTATACGATTTAAGGCTTTTTTGCAGTTCTTTTTATATTCCACTTATATCTCACCTGGCATATATAGTAAAAGTTACTGTATTTCAAAGTCCCTTAAAATAGTCTGCTTATTTTGCAACAAACTCTGTACACAGCTGGGTATATTTGCTATGCTTTAGCTTTTCAGAATTTGCCTTTTAAAAACTATTAAAATTAGGTACAGTATCTTCCTTGTTTCAATGTCAAGTTTACAAACAAGGTATGCGCAGAGAGGTCTAGCTTCTCCATCTTCTTGATCTGTTCCTTCTCTTCCTTATAGATGAACACTTTGGGAAATCTTTAATCCTTTAATCAAAACTCTCCCCCCCCCCTTTGGTACTTAGGAAGGTTTTCTAATGATTTTATATTAATATTCTCCTATAATAAACCCAATCACTCTCCTTCTGGATGTTGTCTGTTTCCTACCATAAGCACTACTGAAAGTAGCTAATGGCCTGTTTCCCTCTCCCCCTTATCTCCCAGCATTTATTTTAAAAATTTTTTTCTTTAAAGATTTTATTTACTTATTCATGAGAGACACACACAGAGAGAAAGAGAGGCAGAGACACAGGCAGAGGGAGAAGCAGGCTCCATGCAGGGAGCCCAATGTGGGACTCCATCCCGGGTCTCCATGATCATGCCCTGGGATGAAGGCAGTGCTAAACCGCTGAGCCATCTGGGCTTCCCTATTTTAAAATGTTATCCTTTTGCAGTAAATAACCATAAGGTAATGATTAATTTTGGTCTATTTTTCATATATTCCCCATTTTTCACCTTTTTTTTTTTGATAGCTGTATAGAAGAATGTAGAGCTATTACATAGTATGATTTCTCTACTATAAACACTAGTTAGCTTCAGTGTTTCAGGCACATATTTAATGCCCATCCCTAGTCCTACTGTCCTCATCACCCTATTTTCGTTATCAGCAGCCCATTCTGAAAAGAGTTAATAGGCATAATATTCTTGGAACTCTTGAATTCTCATAACATTGTATCATGGTCGGGATCCCTGGGTGGCACAGCGGTTTAGCGCCTGCCTTTGGCCTTGGCGCGATCCTGGAGACCGGGGATCGAGTCCCACGTCGGGTTCCCTGCATGGAGCCTGCTTCTCCCTCTGCCTGTGTCTCTGCCTCTCTCTCTCTCTCTCTGACTATCGTAAATAAATAAAAATTAAAAAAAAAAAAAAAAACATTGTATCATGGCTTTTATACCCAAATGCATTTGTGCTAAATAGTCAGTAACTCACATTTCCCCCCATGTTTCTTCTTTATTATGTAGCCTTCTGTCATAAAACATTTCTGTAGAAAAATTTATACCGTGTCCTCCTCTTGAGCTTACTGCCTGGCTGTGCCAAGGGTTCTGTTTTTTCTTAAGGTTCATTGATTATTAGTGTATTTTTCTGCATTGGTTATTCTGGTTATAATTTCAAGTATTTATTTCAAAGTTCATTGAATTGAAATTTTTAGAATTCTATTCCATTGTGTCATTATTGAATATATGAATCTTCTTTACATTTGGTTTCCCTATTTCTATCTTTATCCCTTTAGGCTCTTATATGTGTTCATTTCTTTTAATTTTTAGATTTTTCTCCTTTTCTATGCTGTTTGTTACCCCCAGTGTTCATTCACTTTTGTGTTTCATTTGTTTATTTCTGAAATGTTTTTCTTAATTTTCCTGTGTTTTCCCAGCTATCATCCAAGTCTTTCTTTCAATCATCTAAATTCTGAAGGTTTTCTGTATCAGATTTATATCCTTTTATTTTTTAATTTCTTAATTTATATCCTTCAATTTTTTAATTTCTTATTTTAAAGCATTATATTTCAATTCTATCTTTTCAGATTTTTATCTTTATGATATACATTCATTTGTTTTATTCTGCACCTTGCTCTATTAAATAGAGATTTTGAATGGGGTTTTATCATAATCCTTTTCTGTTATTCATGTGTAAGTGTGACCATTTTTCCTGTTTTTATGGGAGATAACTTTCTTTAGAGCTTCAGAATTACTTCTGCTACTTTCACAAAGTGTTCAAGATGATGACCTTGTATATTATAGCATGGAAGGCCTCCTTCTCACCTCCACTTTTATATGGGCCTTCCTTTTTTTTTTCTCTGCTGTTCCTCTCGTTCAATGTGGATTCTATTCCCAATAGTTTTTTCCTCAGTGTAGACTTGTGTTTCAGAAGAAAGTTTCATCTAGTTTCTAGAGTTGAAAGGGCCCAGGACCACTCTACTATCATCTAAACTTAATATTCCTTCTACTACCCTGCAGATTGGAATCCATAAACTTTCCTGCCATTTTTGGCTGCTGACCTGTGCATGGCATGTTGAATATTCAAGTTTGAAGCATAGGTTTTCTGGGTCATAAGGCCATCTAATGTCCTCTGGCTTTTTGATTTCTCTCTTAAAAGTCGCAGATCCTATGTGGGCCATGTTGCTATTGGTGTCTTCTATCTTCCAGTTTACGTTTTCAGATTTGGGAAACTCCTTGCAGCTACTTTGTTGCAAAAGTATTTTGTAAGGTTTGGATTTTACTAACCTAGGTGCTCTGTCAGCTATGGAGGGTAGTAGGATTCAGATACCCAAAAACTTTCCTGCCATCATGTTTTCAAGTCAGCATTTTAAACTTAAGTTCAGGGATCCCTGGGTGGCTCAGCAGTTTGGCACCTGCCTTCAGCCCAGGGCATGATCCTGGAGTCCTGGGATCTAGTGCCACAATGGGCTCCTTGTGAGGAGCCTGCTTCTCCCTCAGCCTGTGTCTCTGCCTGTCTCTCTCTCTGTGTGTGTGTGTGTGTGTGTGTGTCATGAATAAATAAAATCTTTTAAAAATTCAATATTTTTGAGATACAAAAACTACACAGAAACTTAACATCAAAGACCTATTTCAGTGTTTGATTAGACTAAATGATGCTATATTCCTGTTTGAATTTGCTAGAAAAACTTTTGTAAGACTAATGTTCTAGGAGGAAGCAATTTATAAAAAAAACAAACAAAAACAAAACAAAACAAAACAAAAAAAACCCTGCATTTTTAGCAAGGAGTAGTGGAAAACATAGACAATATAGTTAGATTTGACACTCCCCAATATCATTGAGTAGTTTACTATTTGCTACCTTTCTGAGCTTCTGTTACACTGCTGAGCTCATAGTAGGTATCTAATAAACTTCACAAATGAATAATTGAACTTGTTTAAGTGTTGGTAGCTTCTTTTAATTATTTTTTGAATTGATTGAGTAATGTGTAAAGTGCCATCCACATTCTACTCCTATTCATCATTCTCCTTAGGACGTCTAATGACAAATGAGTATGTTTCTATGTGACACATGCATGTGATTGTCCTAAGTGCACATGTGTTCGTGATGCCATGTGTTTGTGTGAAGACACGTACACGTGCACAGCATACCACTCCCTGGATACTAATGTACTACATCATAGCTTTATATGGTAATATTTAAGTGAATTCTGGAGTTAAAAAGGGTTAGAAATAAGCTCTGGTGACTGACTTAGTTATTTTTGAGATTGCTGACAATCTGTCATGGGGGATCCTGCTTAGTAGATTGTCATTTGACCTCTGAAAAATCTCAGACAGCATCAACAAGGCTTGGAAATAGCAAAGACACTTAACTGAGGCTTTTGGTACAGGCTTAGATGGAGCAATGATAAGACGGGTGATTAGGAACAAGCAGAAGGGAAAAAAAATTCCAATTTTTAGAAAAGATCGCCACTCACAACAATCTAAAAAATGAAAGCTGACAGGCAATTGATTGCTTCACTCCACTTCCACTAACCATAAGAGCAATAAAAATGGATGGAGGAAAAACAACTGATGAATGCTGAGGCTTTGCCTCATAAAGAGAGCAATCCACTTAATAGAAGCCAGAAATATCCTTTCCCCTTCTCAGTATTAGTTTCTAGATTCATAGACCAGGTTTGGCTCAGGCAGAAAGCTGGGCAAACTGCTGTTGATGGTAGAAAAGGTACTTTTTAGGGTAAGAGATCACTGTCCTTAGCTCTGCATCTCTACACTTCTTACCTCCCTTGGGAGATGAATTTCCACAAATGAACAGAATGGGGAGGTGGGGGAGGGCGATGGTTCCTTAAAGCATTGTGACCACTGTCAACACGTCCAATACAGTGCTGTATGGTGGGGGCTAGAGTAATAAGAATCTTGCTTCAAGGTGCTAGAGATGTAGAAAATAGACATGAAGAAGGTTATACTTTGCATAGTAGAAATATATAGCTAAATGCCTGAGAAGTACTGGAAACTGAAAAACAATCTGAGTCTATAAGCTGGCCTCTGACTTTAAGTCCGAGAAATAAACCGCAAACCCCTAAGTGGGAATTGAGCATAGTCATGGTAAACTATCTTTTGGTAAATGTTGAGTCTGAATAGAGTTCTTTTCATATACACGTAAGTAAATAGCAACTTGTGCCTATAAAAACAGCAACAGCAAAATTGCAGGATAAGAGAATGGCAGTAACCTCTCCGCTAGTTACAAGAAGAACATGCCACTGAAAATGATCTATTTTCAGAATCCACGCAGGAACTGGAAATACAACATCAAAATGTTGTGCTGCTTCAAGAGTGTATTGGAAGGAGAGAAGAGCTTTTGGCAAAGAGTTAGAATGAAAATCTACACTGGAGGTAGTACATAGTGGAATGGCCCCGGAAAATAAATAAGTAAGAACAATTGTAAAGTTCTCCATGAATATAAATTGCAAAGAGATTAACCTCTGACAATAACAGAACAGAGATTCAGTCTAGAACTTAAAAGTTGTTTCTGAATTGGACATTAGAATAAAATATTTAAGAATACAACTGACTACTGTGAGCTGAATAAAGTATTTGAGAATGCAGATTTGAAAAATATGCCATATTGATGTAAAAACAAAGATTTACATCTAATCCCATTCCACCAAAAGCTTTAGGAAGGATAAAAGGGAAAGTTTAAGCACTTGTGAAATCACGGTAAACTTTTTTTTTTTCTTACAAAGTAACAAATCGGGTGGCCCTGAGACTGGTCTTCCGTAGCATAAAATACAAAATAAGTAGATCAGGATCTTTGGAGGGGGGCGGATCTTAGGGGGAGATGTGGCTTAACCTGTAGTGACTGTCTTTCCTATGTAAGGGATATGTGCCTCTAAGGTATAGCATAACTCAGAAGACCAGATCCTTTATCTCCTACCCTTCATAAAGACCACCAAACATAATGGTTACTCAAAAGTGAACAGCTTGAGTAGGAGGATATCCAGCTCAAGTGATTCCTTATTTTTATACAAAATTAACATATTAGGGATGCCTGGGTGGCTCAGCAGTTGAGCATCTGCCTTCAGCTCAGGGCCTGACCCCGGAGTCTGGGGATCGAGTCCCGCATCGGGCTTCCTGCATGGAGCCTGCTTCTCTCTCTGCCTGGGTCTCTTATGAATAAATAAATAAAATCTTTAAAAACAACTAACATACCTAGTTACCTTAAGTGTTGTCACACTACTTCTGTAATCTAGATCCAGACCTGAGACCCATAATACTTTGCTAAATCATACCTCTCTTAATTCTGCACCTGTACAATGGTAGAAAAAAAAATGTCTTTGATGTTAAGCATTAAATCAGAGGAGTTCATCACAGTTAAGATAATCTCCTGCTATGTATAAAGCCCACCTAAGATAATTTGGGTCTAAGTATACAGAAATATACTTAGTATTGGTGTTTGTAGTTACCAATTTATATGTCTATACACTGATACAGGCAGAATTATAACTAGGGCTACTCCATGGAGTTGAAGGTTGTACCCTACTCAAATGTGACTAAAAGGACAGGAATCGACTGAAATTTGGCCATGGTCCTCCTCAAGGAACACCCTAGCAGAGGCTGTGCCTGCTTGAAGCAAGACAAACAGGTGATTGGCATTCCAAGCCTTACGCCCACAGCGCTGTACAACCTTCTAATTCATCTTCTAGAACTATCACCCTGTTCTAGTTCTCAAGAGGCACCAGATAGGCTACCAGTGTGATATGCTGTAGTGATAGTTACTAAAACAATTGCTCTTCTTCCTCTCCCAAAAGTTGTGTGGAACCCTATAAAAGGCCATTTTGATTACCCAAGACCTTGAGGAATGACTTTCTAATCTTTATACTGTGTGACCTGGGCACTGCTTTTTAATTAAAAGGGTAAGCCAGTGGTAGATGGTTGTCAGTGGGCAAACTCTCATCACATCCTGGTTCCTCTGAGCCCAGGAAGTGTTCCTGAGATAACCATACTTAGAAGTCCCTACTACTGATACCAGCACACATGCTGCAGCTAAGCTCTTCCTTAGTTAAGGAATTTGGTGAGACTTAAACCCTCCTGTCTCACTTGACAGATACAAAGAAGAGACATTTAAAGAAACAGAAGGGGGTGTGGATAGAACACAGAGTACCATGAAAGCAATGTTGACATAGAGGGAAAAATCTGTGAGGAAATAAAAATACTACCAGTTCTTATTTCTGTCAGATGAGTTTCTTGAATTATTTTGTTCAAATTTCACATGAAAGCCAATGTACAATCTTCTGGTACTATGATTAGAACCCAAATATTTTTTGGAACAAACAGGTTAGTAATTACATTGGTATGTGAATTTCCAAGGTGGTGAGACTATTGGGGATTTTATTTTCTTCTATATATGTGCGCTTTGAAATTGTCTGCAACTTATAACATATTTAAAAAACCATAAGAACTAATGCATTTCAGTTAAAAAATTTTTTTAAAGAAATTTGTGGCAAGACTAGAGGAATAGAGAACATAGCATTATATATAACAGATTCCAGTGTTCTAGGACCAATGCTGCTCTACTGTTATTTACACAACAGCTTCTTATAATTCTTCATTTACAATCACAGGGAAATTTGACAGGAAATGAAGCTCTTGTGCAAATATTGTCTTTATAAGAGAATAGCTTAGGGTCTTTTTGAGATTTAATTTAGTTTGGCACTTTACAAATTTGCTGATCAGATTTTCATTTGAATTGATAGGAATCATACTCTGTCCTTAATGGTTTTTTTCTACATCTAAATGGAAAAGTTTTATAAACATTGCCTATTAATCCTCACATTTTTGTAAAGTCGAAATTAATAATTTTTACCTGTTAAGCAAGATAATTGATAGTTTAAAAACTTTGCCTCAGTCAATGGATGTGCAGAAGAGAGGATTTTTATTCTCAAGAATAGCCATGTCCATAACATGCCTAAAGACAGCAACTGGAAAAAATTCCTTAAATTTGGTTTTTAGACTCTCCAGGGACAGACCTTTATGCAGTCCTTACCAGCGAGAACTTATGCCTGCCTGAGAGGTCCTTAACTTTCCTTTTTAGCTTGACTACACTTGAACAGGCTGCTTCTTGCCTTTAGGTCCCCGACTTCTTTCTTCTTAGAGCATTGACTTTGGAGAACTTGTAAATTCTTCCTCTGTCTCTGAAATGTAAATACTCTTCCAGTGCAGGAATGTCCTTCTCGAAGACCTGAGAGCCATCCCTCTGAAATGTAAACAAGAAAGAAAGCCCTTGCTCCTATTTCTCAGTCTCTGTGGGAAGGAAAGAGCATGAGTTCAACAGGTGCCAGTTGGGAAACACGGATGGTCTTATCACATTGACCAAGCTGTCCTATAACTTCCTTTGGGACTTGATGCATTAACTCATTCTCCGCTTCGTCTTGCTTCAGCTGAGTTGAGTTCAACTTCTTTCCTCCATGGCAATGGCACTGAAAAAAAGTCCTCCTCGCCCATTTTAACTTTGTGGTGCAATTTTCCTTATACATGCTGTATAATGTATATTTACTGAGTCTCAGATTCTTGCATCAGAAAATACAGAACGTAAGACTCCAACCTCTCTGAAATAATGTGTTAACATAGCTGTGAAAAACCATTTGCATCCAAGAATCCAAGAGGGAATGGGGAAAGAGGTGATATGATGCCAGCATCTTCCATTTCTTTCTTTAATGTCTGTATGGTACTACTGTGGAGAAGAAATTTTAAATTGTGAAAATTTTGAATTCACATTTTAGTATTTCTATGACATGTGCAATGTTGAAGGAAGTAACTTCAAGGCATTTAGAAGTCAAGCCCTTTCAGCTGAAAAGATACCTGGCAGGGCTCTTGTAGCATAGTTTGAGCTATAATTTTTTTCTCCTTCAACTTTCGGCATCTTCTTTCTTGAGATTTTTCCTTTTTGGCATTTTTTTATCTTTTATTTTAGTGACTGTAGTCCATTTTGAATGGAAATCTGAACACTTTATTTGGATTCATCACTTTGGTTGCCTTGTTGGTTTTGTTTTTTGTTTTTTTTTGTTTTGTTTTTTTTGTTTGTTTGTTTGTTTTTTCTGTCTTGTTTTGTTTTTTGTTTTACCTTTTGGTCCTTTTTTATTCGTAAGTGCTATATGGTCTCTTGCCCTACCCATGTTTTTATGGCTTTCAGTGACTTCCTCTAAGTTTCTGTGTGTGGATCTTGCACTTATGCCTAAATGATTCTAGCTCTTTTTTTTTTTTTTAAGATTTTGAGAGAGTATGAGAAAGAGAAATCATGAACGGGGGGGGGGAAGCAGGCTTCCCACTGAGCAGGGATCATGAATGAGCCCAAGCAGATGCTTAACCAACTGAGCCACCCAGGCGTCCCATAGGCTTATCTTTAAATGGTGATACCTATTGTTTGAAAAATAGCAGTGAGCAGAAGGTGGGGAAGAAGATCCAGTTCCAGGCTTTTTAGTCTTGGGCTAATGGTGTGTTGCACCTGTCACTAAATTGGTTTCTTTTAATTGGGGACACATTTCTTCTTGGTTTTGTTTTTTTTTTTTTGTTTTTTGTTTTTTTTTTGTCTTTTTAGGTTCCAGCAGAGACTTGTAAATCACAGGGTCTCTGAATTACATTTGGTCACTACCTAGAACCTGTTCCATCTCCCTCTGTCACTATCCTTGCTCTCCTGCAGTCTCCCTCCACTGGAAGGCAGAGTTGTTGCTCTAAGTGTCCTTTCAGTGGGTTTTCTTTCTTCTGTCTTCTCCCTCCTTGCTATTCAGTGATGTCAAACATCTCCAAGAAAGACCTACCCACCTCCAAAAGATGACTATATATGTATCTTCTAGGACTGACACATAAGGAATTCAAGGAGATATGTACTGGTAGTTAGCATGGCCTTTTCTTCTCCCCAGATTTTGCTATGACCAGAGTATTGCATCAATTATAGTCTAGAATTATGGTAGTTCCAGGTTTCATTTGAGAAGTTTTTCTTTTTCATTCCATGGTGCTTTTTGGATGATCGTTAAGAGAGGAAAACGCAAAATAGACTCATTCGGTCTTTGTTATCAAAACTGGCAATTGTGATTTTTAGTTGTGAAATTGTATGGTAAACGACCATTTCCCCTTCTAGACTCTAAGCCTTATAAGGACGAAGACCTTTGCATATTTGACTCAGGCAATGCTACTTCCAGCCTCCACTTTTGATCAATCACCTAGCCTCTGACATTCTGGTTGGTCTACTCGTCTACTCTGTAATGGTTTCTTTGCCCCTTTGATAGGTCTTTTGTAAGGTGTAGCTTTGGTCCAAGAGAACCATGAACATTTGTGCTGTGGGTGGTTAAGTCAGCATATTCTCAGTGCTTCTCCAGCTACATTTGCCTGTAGACTCTCCCAGGGTAGAATTAAATAGCAGGGAATGCATTTCAGCCTCTGTCAGTGGTTCTCCTAAAGCTCCCTTATTTGGCTTAACTGAGTGGAGGGAATCTTTTTGAAGTGGCAGGAACAGCTCGACCATCATGGCACTACTAGCTCTAAAATCAATCAATCTATCTTTCCGTTATATACATAAACAATGTCTATATGTTTCTATGCATGTTAATCTAATATGTAAAGCTCTACTATGCCTTTTCATAATCTGTCTATCAATATGGAGCAGATACTTCATTTCATATATAATATACATTTATATATAATCTCTTTGTAGATTTAGATAAATTTACTAAGCTTTATTAGGTAATCCATAAATTTATATAATCTATAATCTTTACATTGAATGCTATATAGTACATGCCATATCCTTCCTATATTTTACTTAGCATAGTGCTATTATGTAGTATATTTACAGACTGTACATGTATGCTGATATTTAACATGTTAGATATATCTATCATGTAATTTGTACTATACATTAATAGGTTATAACTTAGATTATATTATCTTTATTAAACAATTATCATCTACCTGTATTTTTATCTTGATGAACTAGTTGGGATTAATGTACAGGCATCATGACACTTTATCCTAAATACTTCACATATATTTCCCATCTATAAGGATGCTGTCCTACATAATCACAAAACAATAATCACACAAGAAATTAACACTGATATAGTACTGTTAGGTAACATACAGTATAAATTCACATTTTTAAATACCCAAAAATGTTCTTCATAGCTGTGCTTTAAAATAAATCAGGATATTAAAAAAAAAAAAAAAGCACTTACTGAATTTAGTTGTCAGATCACTTTTCATCTTTAGTTTAGAGCAGTTTCCCTCCCTCCCAGCTCCTCAGCCTTTTTAATTCTTTTAAGACCATGACATTTTTGAAGGCCAGTTGTCTGGGTTTTTGAAGACCAGTGTCTGGATTTATCTTATGATTTTTCTCATGTTAGGCTTCAAGTAAATCCTTCAAAATGAACTCTACATAGATAATTGTGTACACCTCCTGTAACATTGCACTAGAAGAAAAGTGAAGTCAATTTATCTCATTATCAAATATGTTCTGTATATCATTAAGATGGTAGGTACCAGATTTCTCCATGTACACTTATCTTTTTGTAATTAAGCGGTAATCTGGTGGTTTATACTTCAGACAGTATTAATATCTTGATCCCCAATCACTTTTCACCTAAATGTTTTAGCATCTGCTAATCATTCTTGCCTACACTGATTATTAAAATGGTGGTTGCAAAATGAGGTCCATTCTTTCTCTGCCACCAGTAATCTAGCCTTTGGATTGTGGGCATTTTGGCACCTGTTTCTGGTTTTTAGCCTTTGTTGCATTAGCCTAAACTGATACAGATAAAGCTCAGTATAGCATCCTTATGTAAACTGTTACTAATATTTTTTTCAGAGCAGAGATTTCTGCCACTCTTTGTTATATGGCATGTGCCCCACAAACTGAATAAGTTTTACTAAATGTGATAAATGTGCATGTATAAATATATATCTTCACACTGGTGAAATTTTGCACTGACCCTATAAGATTGAAAACCCTAGATCAAAATAATATATATAGATTTGGAACTTTAAAGAGCTTGCTGGATGATGCCTAAAATCTTTGACAACTGAGAGGTAGTATATTGTACTGGTTAAATGTAGACATTTGTCTGACCTTAGGCATATTCCTTAAAATTTCTTTATCAAATTTCTATAATACTTTAAATGGGACCAGTAATGCCCACATCGCTTAAGTGTTGAGGTAAAATGACATAATGTAGAAATCTTCTGGCATAATGCCTGACACAAGGCCAAGCTTTGAAACAAGACACATGATAAATGGTAGCTAATACTATTTTTGCTACTGAATTATAATGACAAAAATGATACTGCTGTCAAACATATTAATTATGTATGCTTTTGAATGTACAAATACTATATCCAATTAACAAGTGAAATAAATACCAAATGCCAAAATTTGACATTATCTGTTGGTTCTTCTGTGATGTGGATATTTGTAAATATTCTTTATGAGCTTTGTTTATAGCAGATACAGATTTGTTTTAGAAACCACATTGCAGCTTCCTAAAAACACAGCTTCTCCTGTTTCAAGTCCTGACATGTAATTTTTTTTCAAAACCCTTTCTCGAGAGACAAATGCAGGTTGTTTGGGGCTTATTTTCCCAAACATGGTGTCTAGTTTTGTTTGTTAGCTTCACAGCTCATAATGCCCTTTTTAGTTTCCTGACAGCATTGCCCCAGTAAGGTCTGTTCCTTGACTCCTTGTTTTTATCTCTTCTTCTATTTTTTTTTTCTAAGACATCCAGGTTCACTTTGTATCTTTCTTCCAGAATCAAGCGCTCACGATTCTCTATAGCACTTTTCTCTTGTATAGCAATTTCACCTTGCCAAGCTGTGTGCCCTGCTCTCTCAAGAGGTAACACAAAGTCCATCTGGCATCTCATGACAGCATGCCTCTGGTCCATTTCCATTTTATCATAAATTATCATATGCTGCACAGAGTGCTCGTAGTGCTTGGCCAAATTTAAACAAACTTTCTGAAGCCCATCCTCAGTTGTCCATTCTGAATGGACTTGCCTTCACTTTGAACACTGTAAGTGCCCCCTCAAGCACAATGAGCTGTGAAGCCATGGCATTTTTAATGGCTCCCAAATGTAATAAAAAGGCTTCAGGATAAAATACTGAAGTGGTAATATTTATACAAATCTTCCCTAAGTTAAGCTGGTTTGTCAGGCTAGGGAAGCCTTCAAGGATCATCTTCAACCTCCTGAGGCAATTCAGGATGAAGAAAAGTCCTCAGAGACTAGGGTGGCCAGGGACAATGAGTGTTGGATGACTCACCTAGAAATTAAAAAAAATAGGAAGAAGGAGGTACTGAAGGCAAGTGACGTTTAATTTGCCTCCTCTCTTGGTATTGATTTTTTTTTCTTTTAGGGAAACCATGATTCTATGTGAATAACATAAACATTTTGGAAAGGGCTATGGTGGTACATGTTCATGGTACGCTTGTGGGCACAGCAGGATATTAGTATATAGGTAATTCTGTGCTTCACGACATTTTCTATTAAGCACTTTTTTTGTTGTTACTGTAATGCATAGATACCTGAACTAAAGCATATGTATTGGAGAACTTACATAATCAACTCTACAGCCTCTTAAACTTATTTTTGAGAATAAACAAGCTTCTGAGTTTAGCACCACATGATGTTAGTGTTTGCTCTATACATACACCCAAGGTGAGGCTGTCTGTGGGACGGGTCAATCTGTGGGTAGTACTGGATCATGCCAAAGAGCTGGGTTCTGCTGTACTTGAGATCTTTCTTATCAAAGGGCAATAGATTCTAGAGGAATCAATAAAAGATTTGTGTGGGGGGGAACTTGGGAACTTGAAGTCCTCTCTTCTATTAAGCTGTCTTTATATTGAATTTTTCTTTCAGTGTCAGGTGGAAACTATGCAGAATTTTTCCTAAATTATTTCTGTTGGAAATATGATTGGTCATCCTGAGACCATGGTGTTGCTTAAGTTTTCTATGCTTAAAATGCCTCCATGTGGGGGGTGCCTGGATTGTGCGGTCAGTTAATTGTTGGACTCTTGGTTTCGGCTCACCTCATGATCTCAGGGTCATGAGATTGAATCCCACTTCTGGCTCTGCACTCAGCATGAAGTCAGCTTGAGATTCTTTCTTCCTTCCCTTCTCCCTCTCCCCCTCCTGTTCATGTTCCCTCTCACTCTCTAAAGGTAAGTAAATCTTTAAAAAAAAAAAAAAAAAAAAAGCCTCGATGTGGATGGTAATCTGAGAACAGTTACTAATCAACTCACATGTAGGAGCCCCCAAGTGGTCAGACAGGAGTAGCCATCTTGACGAGACTCTTCAAACTGCCTTTATTTGAGCCCTGGGGAGGACAGCAAGGAGGGTGATAAAGGCTAGAGTTTTGGTGAGTTTGGGCCCAGCATGGAGGCAGAGACATTAAATGGATAGGATAGCATTTTGGTGGTAGTGGTCCTATCTGTGTACACATACCTGAGTCAGGCAAGCAAAGATTTTGCTGCTCAAAGTGGCAGTTATGAACCTAGGAGATTGCTCATGCCTTTATCCAGTTTCTCTTATTCACATGTTTGAATCGATGGTTACCTTCTCTTGTCCTGATGTTTGCTCCTTTCTTTCTCTCCTTCCAGCCAGTTTGCATGCATGGCTTCTTCTGTACTTACTTGGCTAGTCTCTACCACCTCAAAACTTCCTGTTCCTTGCTCTTCCTTCCCTTGCCATTCTGAAGATCCCAATCTCTATCCACTTTGAACATTAGGTTAAACCTGGCCAGGCCACTCTTATATGTGATAGGAAGTGGTAAAAGTTGGGACAGATGTCCATTTAGTCCTATACCTTTCTTCCCGTTTAGATAAAAATTGGCATTACTTGCATTGTATTGTCAGAGCTACAAGGAAGACTCAAATGTCACTCTCTCCTTTAACTTACTTGGAGAGAAAGATGGAGAGAGCTGGAAGGAGAACATGAGCAATGAGCTTTCTAGAAATTGTGGTAATCCCTGCCTGCCTTTAATATACTAATTTCTATTAGGGTCTAGTGTCAATATTTATGCTATGTTAGATTTTATTTTTTTAAAGATTTTATTTATTTATTCATGAGAGACACAGAGAGACAGAGAGAGACAGACAGACAGAGACACAGGCAGAGGGAGAAGCAGGCTCCATGCAGGGAGCTCAACATGGGACTCAATCCCAGGTCTCCAGGATCAGGCCCTGGGCTGAAGGTGGCGCTAAACCGCTGAGCCACCGGGGCTGCCCACTATGTTAGATTTTAATTTATGAAATCACTGCATAATATTGGACTCTCTTTGGCCCACTCTTTGGTTAACCTACCATTCCCTTCTTGAGATACTTTTCTCTTAGCTTTTGTGATGATACTTCCATATTTTGTCCTATTGTGCCTCTTTTCTTGGTCTTGTTACTAGCTTCTCTTCTGCAATGATACTTCTAGTATTGTTGGGCCTTTGGGCATTATCCTAATCTCTTTTCTCTGTATTTTGTCTCACTATATCATCACAACTTTTGTATATGCTCACAAATTTATGTCACCAGATCAAGTTACACCCTTGAGTGGCTTATCCTAAAACCTGAATCTGCCAATTCTTCCCTTTCCTATCCATATCTTGTCCATTTCTCTGCATTTTCCCCTCCACTATCCTATAACACCATCAACTTTCCCATAAAATGCTGTAAGTATAACATGTTATCTTTTATTCTTTATCACCTTTAGTAATCCAATATCCACAAGAAAATCAGAGTGATTTTAAAGATGTGTTTAGATTTATGGAACTCTCTTGCTCAAAATATTGAACTGGCTTATGGTTCCTAGAGTAAAACACAAGTCTGTGATGTGACTGCCTGCCTCATGAGTTACATCTTATAATACTGTTGGTGTTTTGCAAGTTGGTCCTGGTATACAGCAAGCAAGGAGAGACTGAAGAAAGTGTACATTCCAAGGACACGGGAGGAAGTTAGGAGCCACTGATTGCCCAGTCCAGCTCTCAAGTCAACGAACAGCATTGTCTTCCTCAGTGACCTCTAACAACTAACTTAACTCGCTACTCTCTGGGTGTACTGCCCTCCTTTCCAGCCTTTAAATCCACTAAGCTCTTGCATACTTCAATCTTTGCATTTACAATTCCTTTTCTTAGGAATGCCTGTCTTTTGGCTTGGTTGGTTCTTTCATCCTTCATATTTACCCAGTTTATCTGAAGTCTATTTCTAACCAGTTATTCTCCATTTCTATTACCAAACTTTTCATAGCTTTCATACTTATCACTATCTATAATTACATACTTGCTGTTTATTTTCTTTTCTTTCATCTCCACTGCCCCACCTCTCCAGAATGTAAACTGTGTGAGTGCGGATTACTGGTCTGACTTACTCACAGCAGCATCCCTAGGAACTGGCACTTTCTGGCACATAAAATGTGTTCAATAAAATTTTGATAAGTAAATGCATAGAAAGTTACATATAGCATATCTGTCATGTAAGGGACATTCGTTTAAATAAAGCTTATCTCCTTTTAGAATTAGTGAATGCTAAGAGAGTATTAGAAAATAGAGGGTAAGCATCCATGGAGCTCTTTGTCATGCTGAAATAGATCGTAATCCAAATGTATTTGGAAGTCTCTGTAAAAGGATTTTCTTAATCACTTCTATGATGGGCTTTAATGTGCTTTCTCTATTTCCTCGGACCACAAAAATGAAAATTCCTGGCTTAGTAGAACCTGAAGCAAGGCTACTTTTTCATGTACAGCCTCCAGATCAGGATTCAGCTGCAAGAAAATAATGATCCCAGTTAATGAGTTAACAGTTAAGCCAATCTGTGTGAAAGCCAAGCATAAACACCTCGCCCAGGTTGTCTGTAAATCTGAAATACGAACACTTTGAGAAGTCAAATTTCACTCAAAGTCTGTAGCAAACTCTTATTGCAGCAAATCCTGATCTGAACTTACATGAGGCCATTTCAAATGTTTACCTCCAAATTCATGCTTCCCTGGAGAAATGTTAATGTTTTCAATCAATGTGACAAGATATTTGTAGCTTATGTGCATGAAGATGCATGGAGATCCATGAAAATCCACATCTCTGGATGGGTGGTTTCCAAAATGATAGTCCTTGCATTCTGGGCTGAACTCAGGGTGGTTCTTTTGTGATGCCCCAGAATAACATATAACTGATGAAAGACAGGTTTATTTTGTACCCACAGATATAATAAGTAAGCGCCTGTTAATGCACAGAGGCAAGTTTATCCAGGAAATTAAAACCTAGAAGCTTCTGACTGTAATTTAAATAGAGCAGGAAAAGAAGTTTCTTTTTTAGTAACTTATATTCAGTGCCACAGAAGAGATTGCAGCAGATAGAGAGGTGGTTGCACGTGGAATGAACAAATACAGTCAGTAATAAAGCGGGTCTTACAGTCTTAATGACTTTTCAAATGAATGACAAGCGGTGACAATGTTTGGAGTGTGATCCAAGTTGAACTGGCCATCACTAATTACTAGGTCTTTTGTTTGTGCTTGGCTTTCATACAGATTGGCTTGCAATATGCCAGATTCAGTCAACTGCAAACTCAAACTCAACATTTTCTAGCACTGACAACTCTTCATTAACTCTGACCATTTCACTGCAGCTGAAACCTCATCTATCTGGAGGGGATACATGGGGAACCTGCCTTGTTTCAACTTCTACTGAGGGATATTTATGTCCTCAGGTGCTGCCACTGCAATTAGTCAATCCTGTGTTTGGTATCTCTTATTTCTAAGCACTCAGGACTGCATGTTTGATGGCTAGTAGAATGTTTGACAACCAGTACTATTGCAAGCAGTGTTAGTTCCAAGGAAAAAATAATAGTCTGCCAGTGCATTTTATTTTCTTTCCTGAACCTGGCGCTTTATTCTCTTTCTGCTTCTCAATCTGTCTCTAATGGACCCTGGTGAACTTCGAAACCAGCAGTTAAAAATAGAAGCTTTCAAGGACAAAGAAGAGAAATGACTCGAGGTTGGTAAATACCATGTCCTAAAGAAGTGAAAATAAAGTGCTTGACACAGAACATGCAAATACAACTTGTGAGTTTAAGTGTATTCAATATGATGATCTCCTAGAAGGGGAGAAAACATTGCCCTCTAAATAAAATAAAAAGAGTTTCTTTCCTACTTTTGTATATTTTGCCAAAGCAAAGAAAGTAATTTCTGACATTAATTAATAGTACTTTTTGAGTATATATATATATGTATATATAGTAAAATGATTATAAGTTAATACTTGATTGAGTTTGATAAATGTCCAAACCCATGTAACATATACCCCTATCAGGATATAGAATATTTCCATCCTCCCAGGTATACCCCCCCCCTTTGTAATCTCCTACTCTCAAGAGACAAATAACTATTGTGATTTCTATTACCATAGATAACTTTTGTCTATTCTTGAACTTTATATAAGTGGAATCATTATGTTATACAGTGATTGATAATGGAATTTCTTTGCTCAAAATGTTTTTTTGAGATTCACCCATGCTGTTTTGTAGTTCTATGTTTTGTTCATTTTTATTTTGAATGGTATTTTGTGTGACTGTAACAGATTTATTTTAAAAAAATTATTCTGTTGGTGGACATGTGAATTATTTCTACATTTGACTATTATGGATAAAGCTGCTTGAATATTTTTGTACAAATCTATATATTTTCATTTTGTGTGGATGAAGGCCTAGACTGATGATTGTTCTGTCAGAATAATGGTATGTCTGACTTTGTAAGAAACTAATTTTCCAAGGTGATTGTAACTTGATTCCCATGAGTAGGGCAAGAGGGTTCTAGTTGCTCCATAAACTCTACAATAGTGTAATTAGCCATTCCAGTTGTTTTTACATTCTGGCAGTTTTAATTTGCATTTTTTAGATGACTAATGGGTCTGGGACACCTATGTGCACACTGACTTTGGTTGAGGGAGGAGGAGGTTTCTTTGCAAATGTAGGTAATACAGAAGAAGAAAAAGGAAGAAAGATAAAGAATTTGGATTTGAGTATATTAGTTGGAAATAAAGCACTAGATTTTAGGAGAAGAGTTCGGGGAACACAGGTTTAAAAACTTATGACCTGTTAAATAGGAAAGTTTATGCCACTCTTAGTAAAAGGACAAAGATCCAGTTTTAAAATTCCATAAATTGTCAAAAATAACTTCAGTCTTTCTTCTCTACTTCTCTTCCCCACTAGAATGAGAATTCATCTGGTCAGGAAGAGTTTTTCGTTGTGTTGAGGATATGAGTCTTTCTCCTCCCTCCAAAAATACAAGAAGTTTGGTGTTACACTTGAAGAGAATTGGGTACATATTTTTCCAAAGAACACAACCTTTCTAAATCCAGGAATGAGTGTTCATAATTATTCATTTCCAGACCTCGTAATTCTCTGGGAAAGAAGACCTACCAAGAAGCTGGGGCACATGGGGGGCTCAGTCAATTAAGTGTCCGACTCTTGATTTCAGCTCAGTCATGGTCTCAGGGTCCTGAGATCAAGCCCCATAGTCAGGCTCCATGCTCAGCAGGGAACCTGCTTCTCTCTCTCCCTCTGCCACTCTTCCTGCTTGTGCTTGCTCTCTCTGTTCAAATAAATAAAATATTAAAGGAGGGGGGTGGATTCTTACTTTCCTCTAGCACTTTGGGTATCTTGGATATCTGCTCATGGTTTTCCAAGCCAGATGTCTTGGGGTCTTCTTTGTGGAAATCCCAGGAGTAGGGTTGCCTCCCTGACTCTTCTGGAAAAGGTGCTAGGCTGGTATGATCCCTCCCACTTGTGTGTCGCTGTGCTGGGGGCTGGGTTTTTGGTGAGACCATATCTCTGTCTCTCCTACCTGTCTTAATGTGATCTTCCTATGGTTTGCTGTGGAGAAACAGCTCATGTAGTTTTTAGATATTTTTCAGAGGAAAATGATCTATATATACACTGTAGATTTAGACACAGGGGAGGAGGATTCCCTGGGAGGAGGTGAGTTCAGGATCTTCCTATGATGCCTTTCTGCAGAAGACTCCCAAGAATTTTTTTTTTTTCCTTTAAAGCAAATGACTACAATGTGAAGAGTCCTATGCTTATTTACATAGAGTTCTGGCTATCTTATCTAAATAACAGGGAATTGGGGAAAGCTAGGAGTGAACCAAGCAGAAAAGAAGTACACAGAGTAGGGGGAAAAATAGGAACTATCAGGCAGGCAGAGAAAGCAATGAGTGCAAATTTTGGAGCTCTAGCATAAACTCATTTGGGATGGATGGAGCATTTACTTGTCAATAATGGGGGTTAGGGAGATGATTCTGGAAAAATTGGAATGGATCAAATCTTTAAGAGCTTTGTATGTTACTGAGGATTGTATTTGGGAAACCACTGAAAAATTTTAACATCATCTCATTTATATATGCTGTGATCCTTCTAATAGCTTGTAGGAGAGAAGTTGTCAGAGACTACAAGACAAAATATGGGAGGGTGTTTTCTCCAGGTTAGAACTACTGGGGCTAGACTTAAGACATTGGCAATAAAAGTGGGGAGAAGAGTAACCATTCCAGAGATGCTAAGGATCCATGTATAGGGTAATAATGACAATGTACAAGACATGTCCTGTCAAGATTTGTTTTATTAAATAGGATAATGCTTCAGCTTTCCCTACCTTCCAACTTGGTAAAGTGAATACATGCAAATACATAATTGTCAACTGCAGCTGTGTGCATAACTTGACAATTGTTTTCCCTAGACCTGCAGAGAATATTTTAGGCTTCAACAATAAGCCCTTGCTACCATAAACCAAAGGTGGATAGTTAGGCCATTAGAATTGAATGGATGAAGATCCAAATCAAGTGATAGAACTGGCCCTGAGGAAAAATCACTTTCTTTAATCAAATCTGGTCTTTAGTATTCGACGTTAATGACCTAAATCCATTGCGCAGATGAGAGTAGTGAAGTCAAGAGACATCAAGTTGTCATTGATACAGTACTACTAGAATCCAAGTATAGTCTAACTTAGTTGACAGCACTTTCTACTGTACCACTCTGCCACTACTATTCGATTTGCAAATTATCCTTGCTTAGATTAAATTGTTTTTCTTGTAATCCTTGAATGAGTTTTTAATCTGTTTTTATTTAGTTTCAAGATTTTATCCCTATTTTTTTTCATTTTGTGTTTTTAGTTCTACTTGCTGATATTTCCTTTAATGGAATAAAATTTTAGTTTTACTTTGTGTACTACAAAAGAAATTGATTAAAATAAAACTTTTTCCAGGGAGGAAATTGAAGCAGTCATCAAAAACCTCCCAAGACACAAGAGTCCAGGGCCAGATGGCTTCCCAGGGGAATTCTATCAAACATTTAAAGAAGAAACCACACCTATTCTCCTAAAGCTGTTTGGAAAGATAGAAAGAGATGGAGTACTTCCAAATTCGTTCTATGAGGCCAGCATCACCTTAATTCCAAAACCAGACAAAGACCCCACCAAAAAGGAGAATTACAGACCAATATCCCTGATGAACATGGATGCAAAAATTCCCAACAAGATACTGGCCAATAGGATCCAACAATACATTAAGAAAATTATTCACCATGACCAAGTAGGATTTATCCCCGGGACACAAGGCTGGTTCAACACCCATAAAACAATCAATGTGATTCATCATATCAGCAAGAGAAAAACCAAGAACCATATGATCCTCTCATTAGATGCAGAGAAAGCATTTGACGATATACAGCATCCATTTCTGATCAAAACTCTTCAGAGTGTAGGGATAGAGGGAACATTCCTCAACATCTTAAAAGCCATCTACGAAAAGCCCACAGCAAATATCATTCTCAATGGGGAAGCACTGGGAGCTTTTCCCCTAAGATCAGGAACAAGACAGGGATGTCCACTCTCACCACTGCTATTCAACATAGTACTGGAAGTCCTAGCCTCAGCAATCAGACAACAAAAAGACATTAAAGGCATTCCAATTGGCAAAGAAGAAGTCAAACTCTCCCTCTTCGCCGATGACATGATACTCTACATAGAAAACCCAAAAGTCTCTACCCCAAGATTGCTAGAACTCATACAGCAATTTGGTAACGTGACAGGATACAAAATCAATGCCCAGAAATCAGTGGCATTTCTATACACTAACAATGAGACTGAAGAAAGAGAAATTAAGGAGTCAATCCCATTTACAATTGCACCCAAAAGCATAAGATACCTAGGAATAAACCTAACCAAAGAGGTAAAGGATTTATACCCTAAAAACTATAGAACACTTCTGAAAGAAATTGAGGAAGACACAAAGAGATGGAAAAATATTCCATGCTCATGGATTGGCAGAATCAATATTGTGAAAATGTCAATGTTACCCCGGGCAATATACACGTTTAATGCAATCCCTATAAAAATACCATGGACTTTCTTCAGAGAGTTAGAACAAATTATTTTAAGATTTGTGTGGAATCAGAAAAGACCCCGAATAGCCAGGGGAATTTTAAAAAAGAAAACCATATCTGGGGCATCACAATGCCAGATTTCAGGTTGTACTACAAAGCTGTGGTCATAAAGACAGTGTGGTACTGGCACAAAAACAGACACATAGATCAATGGAACAGAATAGAGAACCCAGAAGTGGACGCTGAACTTTATGGTCAACTAATATTCGATAAAGGAGGAAAGACTATCCATTGGAAGAAAGACAGTCTCTTCAATAAATGGTGCTGGGAACACTGGACATCCACATGCAGAAGAATGAAACTAGACCACTCTCTTTCACCATACACAAAGATAAACTCAAAATGGATGAAAGATCTAAATGTGAGACAAGATTCCATCAAAATCCTAGAGGAGAGCACAGGCAACACCCTTTTTGAACTCAGCCACAGTAACTTCTTGCAAGATACATCCACGAAGGACAAAAGAAACAAAAGCAAAAATGGACTATTGGGACTTCATCAAGATAAGAAGCTTTTGCACAGCAAAGGATACAGTCAACAAAACTAAAAGACAACCTACAGAATGGGAGAAGATTTTTGCAAATGACGTATCAGATAAAGGGCTAGTTTCCAAGATCTATAAAGAACTTATTGAACTCAACGCCCAAGAAACAAACAATCCAATCATGAAATGGGCAAAAGACATGAACAGAAATCTCACAAAGGAAGACATAGACATGGCCAACATGCATATGAGAAAATGCTCCGCATCACTTGCCATCAGGGAAATACAAATCAAAACCACAATGAGATACCACCTCACACCAGTGAGAATGGGGCAAATTAACAAGGCAGGAAACAACAAATGTTGGAGAGGATGCGGAGAAAAGGGAATCCTCTTACACTGTTGGTGGGAATGTGAACTGGTGCAGCCACTCTGGAAAACTGTGTGGAGGTTCCTCAAAGAGTTAAAAATAGACCTGCCCTATGACCCAGCAATTGCACTGCTGGGGATTTACCCCAAAGATACAGATGCAATGAAACGCCGGGACACCTGCACCCCGATGTTTCTAGCAGCAATGGCCACAATAGCCAAACTGCAGAAGGAGCCTCGGTGTCCATCGAAAGATGAATGGATAAAGAAGATGTGGTTTATGTATACAATGGAATATTACTCAGCTATTAGAAATGACAAATACCCACCATTTGCTTCAACGTGGATGGAACTGGAGGGTATTATGCTGAGTGAAGTAAGCCAGTCGGAGAAGGACAAACATTATATGTTCTCATTCATTTGGGGAATATAAATAATAGTGAAAGGGAATATAAGGGAAGGGAGAAGAAATGTGTGGGAAATATCAGAAAGGGAGACAGAACGTAAAGACTGCTAACTCTGGGAAACGAACTAGGGGTGGTAGAAGGGGAGGAGGGCAGGGGGTGGGAGTGAATGGGTGACGGGCACTGGGGGTTATTCTGTATGTTGGTAAATTGAACACCTATAAAAAATAAATTAAAAAACAAACAAAAAAAAACAACAAAAAAAATAAAATAAAATAAAACTTTTTAAAAGAATAAGTTAAGCCTCAAATGCATCCTCCCTGTAATTTGATAGAGTACTTTTAAATAAATTATAGTTCATTAAGCATGCAAATACACTTACTACTTTAAGTACTCAATTAGCTACCTTACCCTAAATAATTGTCCTGAATAGCACATTTTTAAAAGGCATTTTTTTCAAGGTGCTACATAAATCTTTGTCTCTGATGTGAAAAATGTAATTACTCTTGGAAGAAAGAGTATGGTAGCAGTTGATTGTTCAGGAATACAAATGTTGTAGCATGAATTACTAGCCTCTCTAGACCCCACTGTCTTCATCTATTAAATAAAGTGCCTGACCTAGAAATTTACAAAGGTTCTCCACTTCTCTAAAGTCTTGCAATCCTTCATCTATGAGCTATGATCTATAACTCATTTTGTTTACGGGATCCTATACATTCTTTAAGTCTGACTTCTTTTATACCATCTGCACCCATGCCGCTATTTCAGCCCTACTGGATCTCATTAATTACTATGTTACATGAAATGGCTAACCACTTGGAAATTCTATTTTCATTCTCTGGAAAAAAAATCACTCAAGTTCTGACCTGGAGACCTATCTTTGAGGGTCTGCATGGCCTATTTTTTTTTTCTAATTTTCAGTTTTCATTTAAATAACCTAACAAAAGCTTTGTGGTGTCATCTCACTATTCTTATTTCAACAACTTAGTGCTCTATCCATTTCAAATGATTTTATGCTAGAGCCCCTAAATTAGCATCTGACTCCTATAACCAGGTGCAGCTTAATGATTCTTATATTTTGTGTTACATTTTTAAAGTCACACCATAGGAGGAATAAAGAACACCCTGTCTCTGTATCCTGGGGGCTTACATTCTTTTCATTTAAAAAAAAAATTGTGTCTTCCCCAATTTCTTTCATAACTGTTCTATAGTTTTCAGAGTACAGATCTTTTACCTTTTTGCTTAGGTTAATTCCTAGGTATCTGATGGGTTTTGATGCAATTGTAAATGGGATCAATTCTTTGATTTCACTCATTAGTGAATAGAAATGCAACAGACTTCTGTGAATTGACAGATGAATGGATAAAGAAGATGTTATATATAACAATATGCACACAATGGAATATTACTCAGCCATCCATCAAAAAGAATGAAATCTTGCCATTTGCAATGATATGAATGGAACTACAGGGTATCATACTAGTGAAATAAGTTAGAGAAAGACAAATACCATAAAATTTCACTCATGTGGAATTTAAGGAAAAAAACAGGTGAACATAAGAGAAGGAAAAATAAGAGGAAATCCAAGAAGAAGAGAAACCATAAGAGACTTTTAACTATAGGGAACAAAAAGAGTTACTGGAAGGGAGGTGGTGACACAATGAAGTAACTGCATAATGGGTATTAAGGAGGACACTTGAAGTAGTGAGCACTGGGTGTTGTATGCAACAGAATCCCTGAATTCTATCTCTGAAACTAATAATATAGTGTACGTTAATCAAGATAAAAAGCTCTGCACAGCAAAAGAAACTGTCAACAAAACAAAAAGGCAACCTATGGAAGAGAAGAGATTTGCAAATGTCTTATCAGATAAAGGGCCAGTATCTAAGATCTATAGAGAACTTATGCGAACTCAACACTCAAAAAACAAATAATCCAGTCAAAAAATAGGCAGAAGACATGAACAGACATTTCTCCAAAGAAGACCTACCAATGGCCAACAGACAAATGACAAAATACTCCACACCACTTGGCGCCAGGAAAATACAAGTCAAAACCACAATGAGATACCACCTTCACATAGGTCAGAATGACTAAAATTCACAAGTTAGGGAATGACAGATGTTGGTGAGAATGCAGAGAAAGGAGAACCCTCTTACGCTGTTCATGGGAATGCAAGTTGAGCAGTCTCTCAGGATAACAGTATGGAGGTTCCTCAGGAAGTTAAAAATAGAGCTACCCCATGATCCAGCAATTGCACTACTAGGTATTTATCCAAATAATACAGTGATTCGAAGGGGCACCTGCATCCCAATATTTATAGCAGGAATGTCCACAATTGCCTTTTTAAAAAAATATACCTTAAAAGTTCAACATCCATGCTTTCCTTGGTAAAATCTAAAGTTAGTTATCATCCCTATTCTCCTCTAGAACAATATTAATACATTAGAATTCTTAAGTATAATCAATGGTCCTTATCTAACCTGTTACTATACAGCATTTTAGTTTCATCAGTTTTAAAAATCGACTTCTGGGCTATAATTTACATGAAGTAAAATACACACATGTTAAGTGTACCATGGGGTGAGTTGAGTTTTGACGATGAACACTCACCTATTTGATTTTTAACATCCCCAAAGTTAGTCACTATTGTTAGGATGAATTATATGTAATCACCAACAGGATTCAATCTAATTTGTGTTAGTTATAACTGAATTCAGGATTATTTACAATGCTTTCAATTCCTTTGTTCCTAATGCTTCTTTCATTCTTCTCTTTGATTCTTTGTTTCTAATTTTATTTTTCTAGAACTACAATCTTCAGTCTATTCCATGAAGAACCTAGTTTTGAGTAACTTCTCTTTCAGCACATTAAAGATACTTCTTTTCTGTTCTCCTTTTCCATTGTTAAGACAGCTGTCAGTCTAACTGTTCTCCTTTTAAGTAATTTTTTGTCTTTAGCTGCTTTTAGATCTCCTGAGTTTCACTTATAATTATGCTATTGTGAATTTATTTTTATTTACTCTGTGTGGGATCTATTGAGCTTCCTGAATTGGAGAAATTTTTCATCAAATTTTTGTTTGCTGGTGATTCAAGTTATATCCTCCATTTTCTCTATTTTTTTTCCTCTGTGAATTCTATTCAGCTAGGCTTTGGCTTCATTATTTTATCCTTTGTGTCCTTTAATCTTCAAATTATAATCTCTTCATTTCTCTGTGCTGCATTTTGGGTATCCTCGGTTATACATGGTTATTTATTTGGTTGTGTTTGACATGTTGACCTGCTCAGAGATTTTAATTGGTTATCTCTCTATGTGTCCTTTTCCCATGATGTATTATTCCTGAGCAGTCTTTACCTTCATACATCTCTTTAGTTATTTTGAGCATACTTGATATCTCTAGATTGTTTCCCAGGCCCTGTTCTAATAAAGTGCCACAAACTGGGTGGTTTCGACATGGGAATGTGTTGTCTTGCAGTTCTTGAGGCTAGAAGTCCGAAATCAAGGTATCGGTGGAGTTGGTTCCTCCTTAGAGCTGTGAGGGGATGCCCTGCCCCTGCTTACAGCTCATGGTTTGCTGGCAATTTTTGGCATTTCTTGATCTTTGTCTTTGTGTACATGTGGTGGTCTTCTCTGCATTTGTGTCTCTGCCCAAAGCCCCTTTTTATAAGGAAACTGGTCACGGTGGATTAAGAGCCCACCCTTTTCAGAAAGGCCTATTAACCGGTTACTTCTGTAATAACTGTTTCCAATAAGATCACATTCTGAGGTACTAGGGGTGTATAAATACTGAGGGGTGTATGTATGAATGAGGAGTGAATGTATGAATATTGAGGGGTGGGTGGAGGAGACACCATTCAACCCATAACAGTCTCATAAAAACCATTGACCTAAAATTTGAGAACTTGGAGTGTTAATTGGTTTTTGTGTCTGCTGAGCAGATTACTTCCTTTTGGTTTTGAGGTTTTTGAATGTGTACTTGAATTTTCAATGAGAGAACATTGGCTTTTCTCCATGAGGATACTGCAAGGTCTGGGGGCGGAGGTAGAAGAGCCCTTCACATTAGTTTTGCTTGAACTTCTGCAGGCATGGGAAAGCACAACCTCAGGGATATTTTTTTTACCATTATTGATTTCTGGCCTTGGGGTTTTCTGTACCATATATCTAGTGTCCATTTATACTCCAAACTCAGAAACAAAACTGGAGTTGAAAATTCTTTATAAACGCTATTCTCTATCAAAAATCAGCTTAGAGCACCACTTCCTTGACTTTTTCCTGGCTGTGGACCTGAGATTGTTTCAGTCCTTCCTTAATTAAGATTACAGCCCTCAGAGGGGCTGGGATTTATAGGAGATTTCTATGCCCACTACCCTTCCTTCAGTGCCCAAGGTCTCATAATGTGTCCCATGGAGATAAAATATCCAACCTACAGACATTCCAAACATGCCAGAGCTGCTGCTTTGGCTTTCAACTTTCATTTTCTCTCCTGCCATCTTTTTCTTTTCTCATTCTCTTAAAAATCTCAGGCATAATTAGTGATATTTTATCCTGTAGTGATACATACCAGTAGAAGGAGAGTTTCTTCAGTAGCCTTCCCTTATTTGCCAAAACCAGAAGTTCTGATTCCTTTTTACCGAAGAGTTAAAAACAGATGTTTATAAAGTTTAAAGTGCCTTAGCTAAGGCACATCGTTTTTTTAGAATTCTAGTCTTTTGACTACCTGTTTAGTGACCTTTTTACCTTCTCTATTTTCTTTCTTACTGACCATTTTCGCCTTACTTGATGAAACAACTGAGAGGCCCTTTGATTTTATGTCCTTTACCCCAGATTCTAGGCTACGTCCAAAGTCTTCTGAATCTTAGAAACCACAGTAGGAAGTAGCTCAAACATTCAGGCAAAGAAAAATTTTAATACCATTAGCAATTATTATAGAGAAAAATGTTCCTTTTCTTTGACCGAATAGTGATTGACACAATGATCTTGATACTGCCTAATTCTGCAGGAGGTGCTTCTAGATCTTTAATATTAAATAATTTAATGCAATTTTAAGATATGAATTTGACATTTCTTCAACTTCATATGTTACTTGAGCCGAAGGCAGATTTAGGTGACTCCTTAATTAGAGTTTCATTTAATTGTTCTTGAGGACATCAGCATAGATTCAACCACACGCTGACTTCTGCCATGAGACTAGCAGGAATGGGATTTTTGTAGAGAAAATCTGGAGATAAGTATAATTGAGAATTGGGTTTATTGGGGGTTTTGTCTTAGTCTTCATTTAAAATAATCTATATTAGTTTAAATTCCATTTCCTATAAGGTTACACTGACTATTGTTACATATCATGACTCCTGTCAACCTCTTAGGTATACCTCACACTTGAGACTCTTGGATCAAAGTTCCTGAGTCCCACATAGCAATCAGTTAAAGATTTGAATTGGGGTGTGAAATTAATATTCAGATACTTTATAACACCTTTCCCCCCTATTTCCAGTTTCATCCTAAAGATGGGGGATTTTAGTGGTTTTTAGGATAAGCCTAAACATAATTCTCCTCTGTAAATGAATAGGAATTTAGGGAAAGGAGCATACAAAGAGACAGGAGACTTGACCTTTCCTTAGATCAACTAGGAGTGTACCAAAACATGAAATCTCACCAAATTTTATGATGAATGAGTTAGGAATCAGCCAGCACCTGGAAGGTTCCCTTGGTAATTTTTTAATTGTCAAGAGCTGGGGGGAGGGGATGTACACACAAGTTCACTCTCCTATGCAAATGTATGCCCCAAGTCTATAATTTGATTGGCAAGCACTTTACTATACATTCTTATTAGATGTAAAAAGAATCTTGCTGTGACATCTATCTCATCAAGGAAAACTACCATTGATCCAGATGATCTGGTTCATAAACTGAGCTCTCAAAGTGTTATCCTTGGTTGAAAAGGAAGATTTGCCTTGCAAAAAGAACACTAATCACTTTACTTCCTTGAAACATTTGCTATATCTTACAAATCTACCAGAAAACCAGAAGTGACTTTCATTAAGATGAACTACTTTCCATTAAGCTGTGAAGCAAAGGAAACCTTAGGGAAAAATTGGTTCTTACATCCCAGTCCAATGCATAAAACACCATTGCTTTATTAATAGTGTAAGTATAAAATTGTACACTTGATTATATTTCAGTTTGCTACCATTTTGAAGAGAAAATAGACAGAAAAAAGATCCCATGAAAATCCATATCATAATTAACTAGAAGACCTAAAAAGGCTCCTAGGATATTGCTCAAGATGATTTCTTTAATGAAGATTTCAAAAGAATACTAGTGATGAAAAAGAACCAACAAATTCACAAGTGTGCATGATTGCAAATGAGATTCTCGATAAATGGTTCTTAACGAATAAAGACCTCCTGTGTAGTGTGAAGGTGTTTGTTCTACTTAGAGTATCTTAAAACTTCAGCCATCTGAAATAATCCTAAGAAATCTGTTTACCACTGGGTTCTACATTACATTCAGAATTCACTACATTAATGGATATTTTCCTATTATTCAGCTATTTTTCATTATTGGATATTTGGCATTTTGCCTTTCCTAAATTAAGGAGTCTTATCCAAATGTGACGGAAATAAAAAGGCTTGATCATCAGAACAGGGAAAGAGAATCACTGTTAACTCATTTTTTATTACAGTTCCTATTTTTTCCATCATATTACCTTATATTTCCAAAAAGAGTATCTAAAAGATATTTTGTAAGATACGTTTCTTTTATATTGGTACTGTTTTCCTGTATAAGCTAAGTCATGGCAATACTTTGCGTTTTTAACAGTATTTTAGTTCCTCCTTTGTTATTTGACCCCTGATATAGCCAAATTTATAATATTGCAATAAATTATATTATATCAGGAGAATATCATCTTCCATAGTTCACTTAGTGAAGTGTGCAGAAAATACCCTGTCTTGGGAGTTGAGAAACTCCTGGATCTCAGCTCAATCACATTGAAATGAATGTGATTTTTTTTTCTATCCTTCTTTCCTTCTATCATTTATAAACAAATTCAATATAGACTTATCATACTCCTGGCCAGAAACAGAACAACAACAGCAACCCTGACACCTGCTTTCAAAGGACATAGAAGTTAGGGATACAGAAGAGTAAGCGTGTAGACTTCCATAATAGATGTAATGCATAGAAGGCAACTGATCCCCAAAGGGGCAGTTAAGACACTCTGGGGATCAGTGAAGTCTTGATGAAGGAGAAAGAAAGGCCCTGAGTTGAGTTTTAAAAGACAAGTGGAGTTAATGAGGAGTGATGAGAGAGCATTCTAGGTTGAGGAGAAGGGAGGTATGAAGTCACAGAGGCATGAAACAATATGATATATTTAGAGAAATCCAAGTAACTTTATAGTTTGAACAAGAAATGTGGATAGGGAAGAGAGTGACAAGAGATTAAATACTATTAAATCTATATATTACTGGAAGCTGATAAGCAAATTATCAAAGGGTTAGTGTGTATTTTAGAAAGATTGCTCTCATAGCAGCATGGGGAAGTTGTTAAGAGGAATTAGAAAGGCAGTGGAGGAACATTGAAGACCTGAACTAATACTGCAGCAGTGAGGTGACAAGGAAGTAGATTATTTAAGGAATGTTGAGGAGGTAGATTGGGCAGGTAGGTCCATGTGACTGGCAGGTTTGACATTGGAGTAAGATAGTAGAGTATCAGGTCTGATGCCTTAAATTCCAACTGGGCCGGTTGAGAGAATAGTGGAGCCATTCACAAAGAGATTAGAGATAGAAGTATAGGTTTTATGAAAGCATTACAGTGAATTGGTCTTTAACTTGTAAAGTCTGTGCCTATAGCACAAAATAAAAAGGATCTGTAACTAACCATAGAAAACCGAGGTCTGGAGTTCAGCATTCTAGAGTCAGGGAGTCTCCAGCATATTCTTTCTGCCTCATGTATCTGACAGATGTGTTTTGAGAAACAAGCAATATGGTTTTGGGAAAAAATACATTGCTTTACACAGTTGTATAGTAGCTACAATTTATTGCATGTACTGGGCTAAGTATTATACATAAATCCTTGCTGCAGTCCTATGAGAGAAGTATTTCCTAAGGCTTAATGTTATTAAGCAACTTGTTTAATGTCACACTGCTTAAAATGGTGGAGAATTTGAATCTGGATCTGACTAAAAGCCTGTGCTGGGATGACCATATCTTGTGACTTGTGATTTATCTCTCCAGATGGTAGAAGTTACTTATACCAGGCACCTTTAACATCTACATTTAATGGAATTGGTTCTTAAAACTTTTTTTAAAAAATTTTAAGATACTAGTAAATATTAGGCAATATTCTAGGCATGTTTATTTCTGTCCAGATGAAAAAATATGTAAAGATCTCTTTGAAAGTAGTAATTAAAACCAAAAACTAATGTCTCTAAGTCTAAATATAATTAACTTCTCTCTGTACAGAACAGTTGAAGAGAGAGGGTGCCATTAATATTTTTATAGAACTGTGTATGTTACAAAATGTATTGATACATCACTCATCATTCTTGCAACAAATGAACATAACAGGTATTTCCTTTCATAGTTGAAGAAATTTGAAACATGTAAGCACATCAAATAGTTGCTTCTTCTTTTTTCATATTAACGAAACCCTGGCATTGAAAAATACAATGCCCTTGTATTGATATGTTGAAACAGCTTATCAAAGATAAAATACCTAGTCAAATTGTGGCATAAGTTTTAATCTCCTAAAATCTCCCAAGTGATCAATATTTTTTCCTTATAAGAATGATGATTTTTCCCTTCACAGAGACTGCAAACTTAATTAAAGTTTAGTTGCTATTTAGCCAAACTACAACACAATTTCATTGATTAGAAATGATGAATCATATTCATAAATTCAACAGCATTAGGAAATGAAAATATATGCTGTACTTTAGGAAAAGTCACTTCTATGAAAGGAAAGCCATCTTCCCAAGGATATTACAAAAGGAAAAATTGTAACATTTGTTTGACCATCTTTTTTTTTTTTTTTTTTTTTTACTTACTTACAAGTCCATGTCATCCTAACATCCCATTTACTAGTGGATGTTAGTAATAAGAAAGCCTGCTCAAATGAACCATGAATCTTTACAGCTATAGCCTGAGAAAGTGGTAACATTTTGAACACAGTCTGAATTTACAATAGTAGGTTAACATAAAAATCCCACCAGTAGATGGTATGTATGTTTGTTGCTTGCACAAGAACCAGGTCACCTAAAGAGTATCCTATAGAAGTATCCTTAAATTCCTCACTTCTATTAGAGAAAGTCCTGTTCTACCAAAAGATGTGCTGCACTGTCTTTGAAAAACATTTTAACATTATGTAAGAGATAGTAGAAAGGGATATTTTAATATGCTTCACATGCTTAATTTAGAATTATAGAGATTATAAATGATCTTAAATTGTAAAAAAAAAAAAACTGAGTAGAATTCAGTGGGAGCTTACAACAGAGTATAACTGCTAAAATGTGTCTTTTGTCATCAAAGCAAAAATAATGAAAAGATAAGCACTTTAAGAATGGTCTTCCTTTGATTTACTAATAGCATGGGAAAGAAGCATGACATATAATGGCAGAATGAGAGTTCAAGTTTATTTGGGGCTTTACGTAAAAAAGACATCAGTACTTTGGAATAAAAACGAGGGTCCTTTACTCCGTGACTGGAGTAACTTCACTGAGGAAAGGTCTTCTTAGGATTAAAAAAAAATGCTAAAAATATCATAGAATAATAATTGAGATATAAAGAGATTAAAGACTTGCTTTATGGAAAAGGGTGAAAACAAAACCAGGAACCAGCTCCACTGCCCATTTGCTTCAAAATCCTAGAGTCCCTAGGATCTCATTAGGTTGAACAGAACTGTCATTGGTGGTCTAGTGTACAGTTGCAGGGGCTCTGGTACAAGTTTATGGGCAGCACCCAGATAGGTCAGCATCAGTCCATGACCTCAAGAATTTTACATTTTAGATGAAGAATAAGGAAAGGGCAGTTACAAGACTGTCTAAAACACAAAATGAGAAGTTTTATAAACTTCAAGTTTATAAGCCAAGTTTTATAAACCCGATATTGCACAGAGTCAGAGGAGAGAGAGATTGAACTCAGAGAGCCAGGAAGTATTTTCTGGAGGAGAGGGCTTCTGAGAAAGGTCTTTAAAAGGGGGGTTAGAATCTGAATAGGAGAGTTCTATTGTGGAGAATCTAAATACAGCTTATAGGCTGTAATGAACTGGGAGTGTTAGGCATGCTGACTATAGAGTTGGATTCAACTAGAATTTGGAGGAGAATAGTAAGTAACAAGGCTGGGAAGATGTGCTGGGGCTTTGCTGATGGGGGCATGTAATGCTAGGGGATGAAAGCATGGGTACGGGTGTCTGTGGGCCTCTGACGCAGATCCATTGTTTGTTCTTTATGTGACACATTTCCTTTAGTAAAAATAAATTTCTTAGAACGTTGCTCTCCTCTTTCACAATAAAAATGAAGATTTAGTTTTTAGGGACTACTTTTAGGAGTTATGATAATCTGATAAGATAATGTTGCTTATTGTACAAAGTGGATGATCATTAAATGTTTATGATTGACGTTGTTGGTGCTGTGATGAAGAAAGATTTATCGGACAGTATTGTGCACGGTAGATTTGGATAGGGAGATGGCTATGGTG
Organism: Canis lupus familiaris; assembly: GCF_011100685.1. NCBI lineage: Eukaryota > Metazoa > Chordata > Mammalia > Carnivora > Canidae > Canis > Canis lupus. Next base: position 50,330,318 of record NC_049235.1, read on the forward strand.
GAGAGACCCACAAGGAAGCCTAGCAGAGAGAAACAATGCAAAAATAGAATTAATAGGACATACAAATTTTATGCACATGAAAAGGGAGTCAATAGTGACTGACTCCAAATTTTTTTTTTTTTCCCAAGAGGTGAACTTTATTGCAAGCACCCTCGGGCGAGGTTCCACGACTCAGGGGGGTGGGGGGGAGTGAGAGAGAGAGAAAGAGAGAAAGAGAAAGATGACTCCAAAATTTGATTCTAGTCTAAAGAGAAAAAAATGGAAAGCCATGTAGATTTAGGTTTTTTCTTAAAGAGTAAACGAGTTGGATTTATAATACGCTAGTTTTGTGGTTTGGATAAGTCATTTAGGTATGCTCTAAAGGCAGTTAGAAATGCAGGCTTGATGCTTAGGACAGAGGATGAAATTTGTGAAGTGTTTTTAGGAGTCATCTGCTGAAAAGTACTAGTTAAGGACCTGGTAGGGAATGAAATCAGCTGGGGCTACTATATAGACACAGAAGAAGATAGAGGATGTATCCTGAAGATCATCTACATATGGGATCTAGGAGGAGGATGGGGTGTCATCAGGGATGGAGAACATAGCAAGATCATGCTGATAATGCAGTCTCCTGAGAACCAATCAATGAAATAGGAAGCTTTGAAAAAGAGATGCCTGCAAAAGATAGGGAAATTCAAAGAGTATGAGGATTCTAAAACACTCCCCCTATATTTGGTGAAAAGGAAGACTTTGAAACAATAGTAAGAAAAAGTATTGGGAGTAGTAGAGTTAAATGGTAAAAGACTTAGGAGTAAATAGAAAAGTGAATGTAGGCTATTAAGGCGAACTGCAAGGATTAAAAAAACAAAATAGGGCTTGAATATGAGAAGACAGCAAGAAGGAGGGAAGATTTTGTAAAGTTGTGGGGAGGTGGTGCTGGTGTAGGATTTGTGTGTGTTTGTAGGCAGGGAGATTGGAGACAACACAACTAAAGAAGAGAGAGGAGAAAGATTTTCCTTGCAGGGACTCTGGGATTGGAATGAAGACCGGAAGGAGAAGTGTGGTCCCCTGGCTGGGTTTGAATGAGCTGTTGGGTTTTTAACCAAGAACATTTGCTCAGTCTCCTGCTACTTAAGAGGCCCGACGATAATCTGGCTGAGTGGGTGAGTGACTCCAGGATTGTGGTAGGCATTTTGAGGCCTGAGACCATGGAGCACACAGCAGGCATGTGCTGTCAAAATGGCAATGAGATGAGGATTGAGAGAAGCACAGGTTCAAGTGCTATCTCTACCACTTACCAGCTCTGTGATCCTCAGCAAACTTCACGGTCTTTGGAAGCTTCAGTTTTTCCATCCATAAATGAAAAAGCACTTATAGAGTCCCTTCTGTTTTCTGCGATAGGCACATAGCAGTTGCTAAATTCAGTGTGAATTACTACTTTTAAGATGTACTATTTATATATTCATTAATGTTATGGTTGTAGGATAAATGCTCTTACTCTATTTTTTTTCCTGGCCATAAAGTTACTCCATCATCCACGGAAGTAATAATTTAATAAATGCTTTCCAGGTGAACTGAGAAAAATCACTGTATGTTCCCCAAGGTAATTAACTGTCTTCCTAACCATAATCAGGAATTAATCTAAAATATTGATTTAGCATTTTCTAATATGCATTTTCAATAAAATACAACATTAATTGAAAGTGGAACAACCCTCTCCTCTCATTATTGAGGTCACATATACAATTATTACCTTTTAATGTCCTGTTCTATCATCTTAATTTTACATATGTGCAGTAACAATAGCCTCCTGTGAGCCCAAGTACACAGGAGTCTGTTGGACAGTGGTTTTCCCCTATCCTGAATCAGACTTGTTCTCAGGGATTCAGAAGATTTTACAGACAGTTAGTATTCACATGTAGTATTCAGGTGTATATTTTTAAATCTTTTTATCTCAAATAAGAAAAGGACATCCAATAGCCTATTCTGAATATTCATATCATGCTAATTGTTAAATGCCTATCCTTTTCCCTCTTTCCAATTGCACCTAGAAAAGCAGAATTCTCAAGCCAAATCCCTGGATAGCCCAGTGGGTCATAATTTTATAGAAGGATCTGAGTTAGGCATAGTACAAAAACAATAGATTCATAAGACTGAGGGCATCTGACGTGCTCTAGATGGGGCCACTTGAAAGCTACAGAGGGATGATGAAAAGAAATTTTATTTTCTGGTATCTCTAAGATTCTATATTGTTCCTCTCCCTCACTGATTCACAGAGATGGCATATTATCCTATACTGGATACTAACAAGCTCTTCTAAAAAAAGGCCTAATTTAGATAAGATGGATTTAGTGTAAATTAAGCTGGATTTTTGTGAGACTTAATGAAGATCTTCCTAATATAAACCAGTTGTTCTTTCTTTCTTGTGCTCTCTCTCTTTCTCTCTAATAGCAGAATCTGTCCTCGACATGAAAGCTTAACCCAGAAATGAATCTATAAAACTAATGGAGGCAGTACTATCCTGCTAAGGGTTAGGTTCCTTTGTGTTCTTTTACTCCATTAGGGCTGATAATAGACTGATTAATTTACAAACAACAGAAATTTATTTATCATGTTCTGAGACTGGGAGTCCAAGACAAGGGTACCAAAAAGGTTGAGTGAGGGCTTTCCTCCAGGTTGCAGAGCTTCTTGTGATATTCTCACATGGGAGACAGGGGCAAGTGAATTCTCTGTGGCCTCCTTTGTAAGGGCACTCCAGTGTGTTTTTTCAACACCACCAAGCAATTAACTCATTCAAACACTACCTCCCTGGAGATAGCATCAGATCCCACAGGCTAAGGACTGGTGCCACAAGACTATCACCACTTCACTTGCCAATTGCAAATCTAGGTTTTTACCTGTGCTTCTGATTGGCTATAAATGGAAGGTATTTACAACCCCTTCTCATGTTCAATTAATTTCCTAGAGCAACTCCTAGAACTCAGACATTTACTTATGCTTATTAGTTTATTATAAAGGATATTATAATGGACACAGATGAACAGCCATATGAAGAGGTATGTGGGGTGGGTCCAGAATGGTCCCGAGTACAGGAGCTTCTGCCCTATAGAACTGGGGGGTGCCATCCTCTCAGCACATGGATGTATTCTGAATTTTTACAGAGCTAAATATCAGACTTGTCCTTATTACCAGAGGTTAGTGGGTGTGGCTAAAAATTCCAGCCCTCTAATCACTTGGTGCTTCTGGTGATCAGCCACAACCTAAGGCTGCCTAGTGGCCTCATTTTAAATCACCTCATTCATATAAACTTAAGTGTGATTAAAAGGGGCTCCTTATGAGTAACAAAACACAGTCCTATCAAGAGATTCCAAATGTTTCAGAAGTTTTGTGCCAGAAACAGGACACAAAGACCAAATTAATGTCTTATATTACAAGTACTTATCTTACTCATGAAGGCTCTGCCCTATGACCTCATCAGGCCTCACATCCTAACACTACCACTACCTTTGCAGTTAGGATGTCAACGTGAATTTTGAGAAGCAACATAAATGCTCAGACCATAGCACCTGCTTTCTGGACTTTAAACTCTTTGAAGTTAGGACAGTGTTTGAGAAGCCAATAAAATGGATTTTTCCTCTATGATCTTTTTACTATACAAAGATCACACACCAGGATTAAGGCAAATAGAGTTTTTACAGTAGTGAGTAGAAAACAATAAGAGGTAATTTTGGAGTCTGCAGATCTAGGTGACAAAGTGAAAAGGGAAGATTTGAGCAGAAAACTTGAGTAAATAGAGGGCAGTAGGAAGCTCTTTTGTCCTTGAGGATTGCAGTGAAGCGAGAAGTAAGGAAGAAGAAATCCTGATAAGATATATTGAAGTCATACGGGGTGCTAAGCATACTAGTTATATTTAATCCTAGCAACATTGCTCTGAAATAGATATCCTATTCATTTTACAGATGGAGAAGTTAAGGCTCAGAGTTTAAATGACTTGCCCATTATTTGTAAGTGGCAGAGCTTGGATTTGAAATCAAATCTGCTTAATTCTAATTCTTAGCCTAAGATTTCCACTATAATGTGCTAATTTAGAGTAGAACAAGGGATAGAGAAAAGGAGTTTGCTGACATCGATGGTCTCTTTACATTTTAATTTTATTTGGGTCTGTCTCTAGAAGTTGTGCCTCCTGGAGAGGGAATGCAGATGTTAACTCAGTGAGTAGCAGGATAACACTAAGAGGTTGCCTCCTTGCTCCAGCCTGACAGTCCTGGGATAGAGCTGCCTCTTCTCATTTCCTGACCCTGCCCAAGGAGAGGAATCAAGAGCTTCCCATGCTATTCTTAAACGCATTTAAGTGTTAACACATCCTGTTCTTTTAATATCCTGTCTTGACACAATATGTAACCTAGGACTATAAAAATCATTTTTTTAACATAAAAAACATACTTTATTAATATTCGGGGTCACAGGCTGGAATCTTAGATGTAGAAGCGCCTTTAGAGGTTCTCTCATCACACCTTGGATCATAGCTTGGATTGTTGGGTTATCTGCTGTGGGCTAGACAGTCTGGAGATGAAAGGCATGGGGCAGGGCTCTGATTTCATCCATCCTTTGGGGGTGCAGGCAGCAAGGGCCCTGATCTGCCTGTAGTATCCATGGACACTGGGTTGGGATCAGAAGTTTAGTCCAAGGGAGAACCTAGCAAGAGGAGGGTGGGTTAAGATAAGGATCCTGGGATATTAGATAATTTACCAAGTTACTTCAGGGACATGGAACAGGACAGGGTTCTAGGTATCAACTCTAGAATGTAGATGGGGTCTAAGTCTTCTCGAAAGATGGATCTGGTTAAGAGTATTAAAGCCAAGCTGGAAAAATAGAACAAATGTGGCTCAGTGCTGAGGGTTGGTTTTGTTCCCTGAGTTGTTGGCCACTGGTTTGCAACCATGAAGCAGGGCAAGTAGCTGATGGGCTCAGTTTCCTGCTAGCTGAACCTGGAAGAACTTAATATGTATTCTTTGGGGACAAATGAGCAGGGGCTTCATTCTAGGAAGAATGACACTCAGATCCTCTACCATTTAATATCCACTTGGAGAGTCATTTAACATCTCCTTTCTCCGTTTTCTTTATGCATGGAAGAGGGATAATAGCATGTTTCAGAGGGCCATTGAGGAGATTAAACTAGATAACTCAGGTACAGTGTTTAGAACACATAGTCGCTTAATGTAACTATTGTTACCTGGATCAGCTGCTAGACTGAGATGACTAATAATATTTGTGCATAAGATACGTTAGTAAAGCAAATCTGGTGAGGAAATGGTGAATAAGTGCCCCACTCCCAGTCTTGGACATACTTTGCTAAGACCTCATGGCATTCTTCCCTGACAAACTTAGACGTAGCTTCACAGATATTCCCCATATAGAGGTCTAGGCATTCCCTACTAATCAATTAGATCTAGAAAGTTATTTAATATCTTTATTCTAATGTGTGAATTTCCCTCATGGTCTTTGTAACAGATGAACATCCAGTTTTTTAAACCTTTCACTATTGAGCTTACTGCCTCCAAAAGTCACCATTTCATTGTTAAATACTCTTAGTTATTACAGTTGGTGTAGGGAGTATACTTATTAACTTATTAAATAAAAACATTTTAATCTAGTTTATCCCAAAGAGATGGGCTTTTACTACCAAGTCATGTGCACATATGCGATACCTTTTATATGACTATCCATCAACCTTTAGTTACTATATACTGATATTTTTAAAAATTATCAAATATATCTTTGTGGATGTTAATTTGCATTTGGCAACTGGCCTTCAATAAAAGGTACAACGTTCTTGCAGATGTAACTCTTGACACTTACTCTTGGCAAGATAAATATAGTTCTAGTGCCTTTTTACAATGTCACACACATAAAAGCACATAAAAGCAGTAGTAGACAAATAATCTGAACTGTCTATAAAATATTTTTGAATTGGTGCACTCCATTGATTCTAAATATGAGTTCTAATTTAATCATGAAATTCAATTATTTTTTTAAGGAGAGATTAAAAAGAAAAACTGAAAACCAAAAGCCAAAATTTCACAATGCTAGATCTGAATTTTTTTTTTTAATTAAGGGCAAAAACCTTTATTCTGGATTATCTGTCCATTTAGATAAAATTGTTAGTACTTCAAAGGAATAAAAACCAAAAAGACACCAACAGGCTTTTTGTTACTTTTTGTTGTTTTTGCCTCCCTTATATAGACATTAGTTCTGACTCTTCATAATAGTTTAAAGGGTGAATATGAGTGAAAAGCCTTATGTTTTTTGTCTTTGTTTTTGTAATCTCCTCATGCCCAGCATCAGTTTTCATATTCAGACCTCAGTCTAGTTCTCTTCCTCCTTTGACTGTTCCCTAGCGATGTCTGGGTCTACATGAAAATAGCCATCTGATTTGACCTTTGTAGAAGAAAAATAGAATGTTTTTTACTGACCTGTAGCTGGAAATAATTTGATATTATATACAATATTGTTTCCAAACTAATAGGAGATAAAATGATAAGCATTCACTAAACATCCACTATATGTCAGGTGTTTAAATATTTACCTCTATTTTAATGCCTTAAAAAGTGATTATTTACATAGTCTTCATTTTGCAGAAGAAGAAACTGAGGCTCAGAGTTTAAGCAACTTGCCCAGTGTTTCTCTAATAAGCAGTAGAGCTGGGATTTGAATCCAGGTTTGCCTAGTATTACAAACACCTCCCCTTTCCACTGAACTGCCCTGACTCCTACCCAGATTGAGAGTATGGACTTGGAAGAGAAAAGGCATATCTGATCCTCAAAGGCTATTTTTTTTTAAAGATTTATTTATTTTAGAGAGCGCACTGGGGAGGGGCAACAAAGGGAGAGGGAGAGAGAATCTTAAGCAAACTCTGCACTGAGTGTGGAGCCCGACTTGGGGCTCCATCTCATGACCTGGAGATCATGAGTTGAGCTGGAACCAAGAGGCAAACACTTAACTGCCTATGCCACCCAGGTGCCCCTCAAAGACTATATTATATGGGAATCACATGCTACACATCTGATTACATCTGTCAAATACATAAGGAAAACATTTCTTAAAAGAAAATACTCTCAAATGGAGGGAATTTGTACAAAACCATGAAAGTCCTGAGATTCATTATTTTCTCAAAGTCTAAGATCTAAAACAGAGCCATAAGTAACCTTCAGTTTGCAGGCTCCTCAGGAGGATTGTTATTCTTCTTCTTTTCATTTTACAGCTAGCTGTCTGTGGTTTTATTACAACTTTAATTGGCTAGAGCCTTTAATTATGGGTAGGTGAATCCATTTGTGTGAAATAACAAGCATAAACTTTCTTCCATTTTCAAAAGAGAACATTTGTGCAAATTCAGATTTTTGTCACTGTATTTATCTTTTATTCTAGTCTCCCATTTCTGTGTAATTTGTGTCTTTCAGATTTTATATTATTAGCTGCAAAATGTGACAGGTAAAAAAAGGCACAAGGTCATTTCATTATTCTCTGAATCTGTTTCAGGCACATCACTTTTTTGGTTTAAAAATCTGTATGATAACTTGCAATTTAATCTTCTGTTTTAAATGTCTCCTTTCCTGATGACATTCCTTCAGCTGCTTGATTCAGTGTAAATGCTGAAGCAGATATCAAATTTCTCATTGAGTATTCTATATTTTACTTTAAAAATGGAGGTTAAAAAATAAAACCCATACTTAATTCTGGGAGATGGCATCAGTGGCAGCCTAATTTGGGGGTCTTCTTGCATCCCTACAAATTGATATTCAACATTTGCCACTGCAAATACCAGATGTTACCACATACTAGAAGTTACGACAACTCCCAGAACCCCAACGTATATGCCGGTGGGAACAAACCACTGAGAGCCACCAAACCTGTGTGCAGTTGGCTTTGTGCAATTGAAAGTGAAGAGAAGAAATGTGGCCAAACAGAGCTCATAAACCCCTCCGACTCCTCTTTAAGTTTCCTTGCTGGAGGAATGGGATTAGCTCTTAACTTTCTCCGGATCTGCTTTACTTTTGAACTTCCAACTTTTTGGAATGTGACCCCAGCTGATGACTAGCCAAGATCACGATGAATAGTGTAGCCATTTCTACCAGCAAGGAGAACCTCTAATATGAAATACAGACCACAGATTGGCATTGTGGCTTCGTGGCTTTCTTGCCCAATCTTGCTTTATCTTCATGCCTCATACTTTTGCATTCCTAACTCATCTCAGTGTCAGTTTCTGGGATGTTGCTGCTGACACAGGCCCAGAAACTCTGAGAAAGCAAGCAGTAAGACAGAGTGGTGTGACACAGATGGTGGACTGATTGCCAGAGCCTTCCCTGCTGGTGATGTAGGAGAATGTTTTGGTGGAGGAGACCTAAACGTGCAACGATTTAGGCTTTGAACATGCATGGGGAACACTGTACACAAAAACAATGAAATTGGCTTATTAGGTTTTATGGATCATCTCCAAAGGATTCCTGAAAATCTGGGGATGGTTAATAGGCAACTGAAAACTAAGTATGGAGTCCAGAAAGCTTGTTTGGTAGAACTTATAAAGAGGCCCATATCTCTTAGAATAGGAATGCAGAAACCAACTGGAAATCAAATCTACTCTTTAGGGTAAACATTCTGTGTCATAAGGCCACAAGGATCCCCCTTGGTATCTCCTACTTCCACTTCTGGCTGCCAGATCAATAACTGGGGTTAAATTGCAGGTTAACCCAGCTAAGGACATTCTGGGCTTGATAGGGCCCTAAAAGGGCTATAAGAATTAGCCAGCATGTACTAGAAGAAATTGGTAGAGTACTGATACCACTGGAGCTTGAGGGCACCAAGGGGACCACTCTATAGGACTAAAGAAGGGAGATCGAATTGACCTCAAGAAACCGTTTTGGGATGTGAGATGTAACACCCTAGCAAGGACCTCAGAAGATGGTACAAACTCCTTTCTTGGATGCCTTCCAGAAACCTGGAAAAAGTGATTGTCCATGCCAAGAGAAACTAAAATGGCCGAGTTGGGATGAGCACCAGAGGGATATGCATCATAGATGAGGAATCTTGAGCTACGGAACCTGAATCTTTAATAATGGGTAGTAAGCTTGCCTGTCTTTTGGCCTAGATAGAGACATCTTCTTTATTATATAGGAAATAAAGAAACTTGCCCTTTGCTCTAGAAGGAAATGGAATCCCTATCTTCAAGTCTCTTCTCTATATAAATATCCTTTTAAAGATAGTTTGGAACAAAGGCAGTCAGTGCTTCTCTTAACACCAGATACCCATGGAGTTTTGTCACCCAACAGCCCATACTTTGGAATGGAACACAGTGTACCAATTCAGAATCTATTACCCATGACCCAAAGCGTTGTTTTGAGAGTGCTGCTTTTGTTTCTTGTTTTGTTGTGCTTTTTTTTTTTTTGACAGTGCTACTCTTTAATTGATCAATTAATACTTTTATTCTTGAGTCTCTTCTAAGACTTTCTGACTTATTCTAGGCATTTTTCTTCTAGGATGATAGAACATGTAAAAGGAAATTCTACAAATAATATCTCTTCTTAACCTTATGGAGCAGGTTATTACCACCTTATATACCCTTAACTAAAAAACCAGGCTTTCCTACTTCCTCCTTCTGTCAAGTACCCAAATCTCTTAGAATGGGAAAATGTACTGCAGTAGAACTGAATTCATTGCTTTTGATCCCTTCAGATTGACTAGTGGGCATATGGGACTTACAAATTTGAGTGGCAAGAATTTGGTGACATCAGTATTTCACTTCAGTGGATTGTCTCTTTTATCTCAACACTGTATGCTTACTTTCTCTGCTTACTGTCTGCATTGAACCAGCAGCCTGTTCTTATTATTTCAAGTATGGTATTTACCTAACTCTGTCACTATACTGATATACTATATATTTTTGGCAAATCCCATCATGCATTTTGACTTCAGTTTCCAGATCTGAAAAATGAGAGACTTGGACAAGATAAAGAGGTCAAGAATTCAAATTCCTATGGTCAGGGCCACTGGGTGAGCACAATTCCAAAGGGTAATATTCACATTGTACTCTATATGAATGGAAAACCCTTAGTTACCAATGCCTGCTAGAGCTATGCCTCTTGAGAACTCTGTCTATAGGAAAGCCCCAGGGTATTAGGGCCGTTGTACTAATAAGACCAGGATACAATATGATGGCACAGCCTGTGGCCAAACCAGAAAGGTCAGGTCCTTAAAATTTTGACTCATACGGTGGTGTAGATGGACTTTGGAACTTCTACCTAGGTTTTATATATTATGATTTTGTTGGTGTGTTGTAGGCACTCATTACTCTTTTGTTTCTCCTTTGAGGTATAGGCCTTTCTCTGATGGGCACAATTACTTGAAAGTAAGAAATATACAAAAGAAATGAGTGGAAAAAGCAAGTACTCCACCAGCTGAAACATGATTCTGGCTCAAAGAGCCATTATTCTGCTTTTCAAAGACTGATTCCTGCACTAATTGTGTACGAATCCCTGGGAGGACTCAACTAAAAATAATCAAAAAGCTTTCTGGGTTCACACCCACTGAATCTGCTTCTCTGGGGTGGAGAGGTGGGGAAGTTTGTGTGTTGTCAAGGCTTCCTCAGGTGACTATAATATGCAACCAGATTTGGGAATCAGTGACTGTAGAAGTTTGGAAGGAGCAGAGACTGTGTGTGTGTGTGTGTGTGTGTGTGTGTGTGTGTGTGTGTGTATCAACTCTACACTTCCATTGTCAATCTACTCACTCTGAATAAAGATTGGGGGCTACAGCATGGAGCAATTTAAGTTAAAGACAGTACTTCTTTCTCTAGATAATTGCTTTTAGAGGCTCAGGTGCTCAAATGAGCACAGGTCTGAATATGCTTATCAAACTGTTTTGAAGTGTTTAGCTTTGATGGGTGACTAAGATTTTAGAAACTGAAGATTGGCAAAGGATGGCCATGAGAGTTTTAAATGACCAAGTAATAGTACTTGCTTTAATTGAATTCAATTAATTTCCTTTCTGCTCTGAGGTTTTTCTGTTCGTTTGTCCTTTTATAAGTTTCTAGTTTGTCTAGTTGGGATTTGATTTTTAATAGGGTGTGTGCAGAGTTGGACTGAAAAGAAAATGGTTCTGTTCAAATTAAAAATCAGCAGAATTCATTCTTTTAGTCATCTTCTGTCTGGATCTGTAAAGTACAGTTGAGTTGGGTGCAGGGCCATAAAAGTAGCTCTAAGAAGTTCTCTGGAAGATACCTTGATGGAGATAAACAGCAACCTATTTATGCTCCTGACCTCATAGTTTGACTGTGATGATATGTGCTAATTTGATGGACCCAATTTTGCCAGCGAGCCTGAAAATAGTATTCACATGGCATTAAAGCCAGCACCAACTTCCTTGGAACCCATAGCAGACATGGACTAACAGTCATGACATCTTTTGCACGAGTTCTTGATGTGACCTCAAAATTCCTCTGAAGAATGATTCAAGGCAGCACTACCAATTGACCAGAACTGCTTTACCAAATGATCTATAGTGTGGTGGAGTGAAAAAAGTGGAGAATAAAAGGGAAAAGATTCACATCTCACCTGGAACAAGCCACTTCCTCTCTCAGGATTTTCTGTTTCTCATGTATGAAATGAGATGGCTGGTTCCTTTTCAGTGTTTGTTCTTTTCATGGAGTTCTTGCTAGCGTTTAGCTTCTATCCCGCTAGTTATGGACATTAGCTAATGGCTACTGTTCAGTAGTTTTTTTTTTAAAATGTTAGCTCATCTCATACCTGTTTTTACTTGTTCAGTTTAACACTAAATAATATCTTAGAAAAAAAAAAGATAATCTCTTAGATTTGTTTCAATTTTAAAAGAGTGACACTTAGACAATCTTATATGTTAACTATTGTGATATTGCAATTTAGGCTTCTTTAGGGTAAAATAAATTTGGAGATGGGTAGAAATAAATTTATGTGAAACTCCAAATTGGATACTTCGAATAGATTTGCCCAGAGATAAGGAATTCTTTTGCTCTGAACTTCCCTTTCTCTTAGACCTCTTCAGTTTTCTAAAATCTGAAATTTCTAATGTCCTACATTTTGATTAGATTGTAATATTTTTCTGTTATATTCAGCTCTTAGACCAACTTTCAGACAAAAATTTCCAAAGCTGGAGGTTGATACAGTATACAAATGTGTGAAAAGCCAAAGTTGGTCCAACAATTTATCCAGGAATTCTTCCTACTTTAATTAACCATTGACCTAGGGCACTCCTCTCTACAGTGGCACTTAACCATCCAGTAGCTAGCTCCTGTAGGGGAGTGGCATCATTTCACTGTCTACAGGTCTGTTTTTGACAATGGAGTAGACGTAAAGCACTTACTGGGAGAGCAGTGTCTTTTTTTTTTTTTTTCCTCCTAGAAACCATCAGTTTAAAGACAAAAACAAACCATCAGTATACTAAACCTTATGCATCAGTTTCTACTACAGGTGATGACCTTGATCTTAAACTGCTAAAACCTTAAAGTTCTCCCTTTAAATCTAAAGAGCCATGAATAAGCCTTCTTTTTAAAGATATAGTGTATGAATAAAATGATGTGCTCTTTGAGAGTGTTATTCAAAATACAAAAGGTGTTATTCATAAAACCTCCTTTACTGTAGAAAATGCATGCTTGCTAACTTGGGCTTCAGCTGTTGTTAAAAGAAAATCTGCAGATAGAGCAAAAGGGCAAAAGGGTGACATCTGGCATAACAGACTTTCTAAGATGGTTTTGGCATAAAGCCTGCATTAAACAGTAGAAGCAGAAAAAAATCTATTGAAATAAAAAGAAAAAATGAGGACAATGCAACACTGACTTCTAATTTTTAGCAAACCTGTTTAAAACTAGTGCAACCATTTTGTTGTTGTTATGACCTAAAATGGACCATCACCTCTAATATTGGCTCTGAAAGACAGGAGAATATGACTACGTGATATTTTTTCAAGTGGTGGAGGCTGAATCCTTTCATAAATTCCCAGCCACTGTACAGTTGACTTCACCTTTTCACCTGAGTGAGTAATGCACCAAAATGTCTACCTTATTACAGGATCTCCTCCACTTGACTTGTTTGGATACTTGTTAAAGGCAACGCATCAAGTGCTGTTTGAAGTAATAAGAAATATATTTCATATTCAAAACAACAGTGGCATGGAAATTATGATCTCTTACCCTGAAAAGAAAATAATATACTACTTGATACAAACAAGGGAAAGATTAGGATAAAGTTTCTAAATCATGTAATTACTCAAGATACCAAACGATAAGAATCATTGTAGAGAATTACCTTTGCAGGAAGCAGGTTTAAGAATAACAATCTTGTGGGCTCCCATTTTCCTTAAAATATATTATTTTGCCTGCATCATCTCAGCTAGCAGCTGAGTGGATAAGTGAGAGGGAGGCAGGGGTGTAACTACAGGTTCTGGATGATCAATAGCCTATTGTTGGACAGCTCCAAAGCAGTGATTCTGCTGAATTTTGAGTGACTGAGTCCTTTGGTTCGTTCTGATCTGAGCAGTTTCAGTTTGTGCCTGTTGCTTTGATATGCATGCACATCTGTGAGGTGACCAAGCCATGGCAACAATTCTGTTAAAAATCAGCCTTTGTGTTTGGCCTTGGACACCATTCACTTACACTGGAGCTTGAACTTTACTGATGTAAAGGACTTATGCTTTCACCCTAGTTTCTCACATGGAGATGAAAGTGAGAATATTAACCATGGTATGACCTTGATCTGCACATGACTAGATCTCAGTAGGAGTTTGGCATGTGAATTGGGGACACAATATGGCCTTTGAGAATTGTTTATAAATAGAACCTGTGTTGCCTTACATGATTTCAGAGATTGAGCAATATTTGTTGGTTGAAAGAGAGTAAACTGTGATGGCAAATAACAGAATGTTACTTTATACAGCAGCTATTTAAAACCTTTCCAGGGTAGAGTTCCTTGACCCAGACACTGAATTACATGAATTTTTGTTCCTAATTTCTTAGTAATTCTATTATTAAAAGTGCAAGCCCTACCATTTTTTTTTAAGTTAAGAATTCTAAATAAAAAGACTGGGCATAAAGTGTTAAATGAAGGAAAATGAGATACTTAAGAGCATTTAGAGGAGATGCATCTTGAACATTAATGAGAAATTTAATCCTCCTGAGTGTTCAGATTGACCTGAAGATAAAGGACCACAGATTTAAAAAAAAAAAATTGTTTTCTCTCTCCTTTATCTGTTAGAATGGTGACTCCTTTTATGAATTCTCTAGTGTTCCAGGGCCTACTTTCCATCAGACTGGATTTGGATTTACAAAGAATGGATCCAAAATGAAAAAGAAGCAATCACAAAGATGGGTGTGAATATTTAGCATTAAGGAGGAAGTGGACAAGAGTATCTTAGGACATAGGCTCTGAAATCAGATTGTGTGTCTCATCTTTATGAGTTACAATCTTTATGAGTTACTATGCCCAAGTATTCTTCTTTGTAACATGGGGATAATATGGTTGGATATGGTGGATTAGTACTCAAATCATTCTACCTTCTTTGTAGTCTGCTTTCTCTGTAGTGTAGAAAACTAAAAACTGTATTTCTGAATTAGTTTGCTTCTCCCCATGAAGGATGAACTTACATAGGAGTTGTTCTCCTGCCATAAGAAACTTAGAAAGATGGCAATATACTATTTTAAAAATATTTTTAAAAAATTGGACCACAGGGCTGCAATACTGTGATCTCTGAGAGAAGAGAAACAACTAAGGTGAGCCCAACAGTTTCCTCAGCTTACTGCCCAAGAACATTTCCCAGCTTACAACATGGGAAAGGAAAGCCAAAGAAAGCCTGATAGCGTTGCTGAACCGAGGGTATGGAGATGAAGGCCTAGGGAAGACAAGGTGACTATACTTTGCAAGACCAAATGTTAGAAAGGAGAAAGCTATAAAGAGAAAAAGAACTCCAGAGATTTGCAGAGGAGTCCTATTTAGTCTTTGAGTAGTGATTTGTCTCAACATGAGGTGCAATTTCATGAAGCCGGGGAAAGAGAAAACACTGGAAGTCAATAGGCCAAGTAATTCCAGGAGCACATACGGTTAGGAATACACCACATTTCTTCCAGCCAAAGTGTCTAACCTTTATTACACATAAGCCACTGGATAAGAGTCCTCAGAAAGGTCATGCTTTAGCAGTGAAGATAAATTATCCCAGAAAGAAGACCATTCTGCATATGCCAAGGGCGAGCAGTGGGGGGGGGGACAGCAGGGAGAAACATAAAGCCACAAAAGAATCAAACTGAACTGAAAGTCACTTTATTGCAGGCCAGAATAAAGTTGGATTTCTCAACAGAATACAATACAAAATAGCACTTACTATCTTTAAATTCACAATGTCTGGCATTAGAGAAAATTTCCTGGCATGCTAGGAGATAGGAAAACACCATCCAAAAGAAAAATTAATAGAAAAAGATAAAGAACCGATACAGATGATGGAATTAACAGCTATTATATATTTTGTAAATTTGTTGAACATAAAAGAGTGGAAATTAAGAGCTAAATGAAAAATATGAGAAAGACCCAAGTGGAACTCAAAGCAATGAAAAATACAATATCTGAGATAAAAAAAAAATACACCAGAGAAGATTAATAGCAAATTAGAGCAGAAAAAATGATCAATCAACTTAAAGACCTAGTACTAGAGATATTAAAAACAAAGCAGGGAGATTAAAAAAAATTAAACAAAATTTAAAACGGCATCAGTAACCTGTGGGATGATATAAATATGTCTAATAAGTATTTGAGTTCTAGAAAGAAAGGAAAATGGTAGGGTAGAGAGACAACATAGTACAGAAGTATCTGAAGAAAATGCCTCAGATTTTTCCATATGGACAAAAGCTTAAATCCATAGATCTAAGAAGCTCACAGAATCCCAAGCCAAATAAAAATAGAGAGCTACACCAAAGTATAACATTATCAAATTGCTGAAAAAATATGACACTGAGAAAATCTAAAAGCTGCCAAAGGCAAAAACTGTCATTCAAAAATGAAAGAAAAATATATTTTTCAAACAATCGGAAGCTAAGAGAATTATTTGCCAGTAAAACTACACCACAATGAATATTAAAGGAATTGTTTCATGCAAAAGAAAATTGGTACCAGAAAAAGCTGTATTTATAAAAATGAAGATTGACAGATACAGTAAATATGCGGGTAAATACAAAATGGAGTTTGATCTCATTTAGAAAATCTCTTAAAAGAGAAAAAGATAATTGCTAAAAACAAAATAACATATTGCAGGGTTTATAACACATGCAAAAGTAAAATACGGAAGCACGAGGGATGAGAGAAGAAATGCAATATGCTACTGTAGTGGTACAAACTATATTGCAAGTATTTTTTGAACCTTGGTTGTGATAATATAAAGATGTATTATAACCTACAGAGAAACCTCTAAAGAACAAACAAATATATGTAGAAAGTCAGCCATTAGTAGAGATAAACAGAATCATAAATACTAAATTCAAAAGAAGCAGGACAGGAGAAGAAAAAGAAGCAACGAATAAATGGAACAATTCAGAAAACGAAGAGGAAAATGGAACACTTAAAATGTTCATATTTATAACCACAAAATAAATGGTTTAAGCTCAAAAGTAGACAAATGATTGTCATATTGGATAAAAAAGCAAGACTCTATATTAAGAGATAAAAAGAAAAGGATAGGAGGAAATACATTATGCAAACCATAATCAAAAGAAAGCTAGAGTGAAAAAAAAAAAAAAAAAGCCGGGGTGGCTATGCTACTATCAGAATAGATTTAAAAACAAGGGATTTGACCTGGGATAAAAAAGAAATATTTTATAATTAAAACAGGCCACTTAATAAAGAAGATAAAATAGTCCTTAATATATATTCATAACAGAGCTTCAACATACCTGACTCCAAATCTGATAAAACTGAAAGAGTAGGGAGATCTATACCTATAGTTGAAAATTTAAATACTTAACTCTCAGAAATGTATATGGAAAGGTGACAAATAAGTATATTACTGTAATAAGACCGAATGTGTGTCCCCAAATTCCTATGTTGAAGCCCTCCTCTCCAACGTTGACAGTATTTGGAGGGCAGGGCCTTTGGGAGGTAGGTG